>NC_048273.1:8325849-8540849 GCF_009762535.1 Notolabrus celidotus | reverse complement strand
ATTTGCCTATAGGCTAAGATAAAAGTGTTTTTATTTTAAATACAAATAAATAAAGCTATATTTATATGAATATAAAAAACATTATATTACACATATTGAATATTATATTTTATATTTATAGCTATTAAATATGATATAATACAATATAACATAATAAAATATACAAATATTATATAAAATATATATATAATAAATAAAATTCTATAGTAGCCTATAGGCTATTATAGAAGAGTATGTTTTAATGTTAGATACAAATCAATACATGTTTTCATTACCATTAGAACAGGTTATATTTGTTTGAATGGATTAAAAAATCAACTTTACTTTTAATGAAATTAAGCTAAGCTGCCTCGATTAAATATCAGTTACTATATAGTAGGCATAACTGTTATCAATGCATTAAATCACCAGAATTGGAGCATCATATTATCTGAATCCTCATTGTAAAGGATTACACAGATATTTTTTGTTACTCTTCATATTTTTGACACAAATAAACAGATAAACTGACATTTAGCTGTTTGCTACTTACACTGATACATTATTCCTTCTTCATCTTCATCGTCTTTTTTCACAAAACTGGAGTCAGATTCAGAATCAGAATCAGAATCAGATGTTAACATTTTAGCTTCAAATAGCAAAACAAAAACAACAAAACTGAATGTAGTTCTCTTACAAAATAACTGCGGATATTTATCTAATGAACTGTTATCAATGTCAGTTGTTTAACAGGTATTTAACAGTTAAGCTACTTCACAGTTATTTAACAGTTATTTAACAGTTAAGCTACTTCACAGTTATTTAACAATTATTTATCAGTTATTCGTCAGTTATTTAACAGTTATTTAGCAGTTATTTAACAGTTTGAGACGTATCTATGGAGCCAGCTGTTGGACGTTGGTATTTTTCTTTTTTATCGATCTGTATTTATTTTTTAGATCTGTCTCCATATTGCAGCATATTATTTATTTATTTAATTTTTTTTAAAAATAGTGTTTTATGTGGACTAACTATTTGTTACCAGTTGCGCTTCGTTGTATTAAATCATTTATGGAGTGTTTTTAACGTGTTTTGAAGACTTTACTTAAATGTGTGTTTCTCCACTTCTTTAACGGACTTTGAAATTAAATATCTAACGTTTCTAGTCTCCCTTTTATAAAATATGACTCCAAATATCAAATTTTCTTCTCAAATATTAGCATTTATTAGCTCTTCCTGTGGAGCGGAATGTGGATGCTGTGAATTTCCATAGCAACAAGCGAAAGCGCAAGTGACGCATATACAGTGCGACGCGCGTTTGCCACGTCACCTTTAAGAGACTCGTGTTTATGTTTTGAAGGAGCTCCTGTAGCTGTCATTCTGTATGTGTCTCTGATTCAGGATTAAATAGCTTACACTTTGATGAAACATGGCGTCGGCGGAGGACTTCACGCGCTTCCCGCTGCAGATGTGGGAGAAGGTGCTGTCGAAGGTGAAGAAGGCGGTTGTTTTCATGGATGATGAGTGTACAGAGGCTCTGCACTGGTGTGGAGGAGCTGCTCTGCTGCTGGAGGCTGGGGCCAGAAACCTGAAGCAGTTCTCCAGCTTTGAAGCCTGCGGGGTGAGCGAGCCGAAAGCTGTGTTTGTGGTGAGCTCTCTCCTGAAGGGGAGAACCGTAGACATCATTAAAGACATCATCTCCCTCAGTCACTTCCAGTACTGTGTGGTCATCACCTCCGTGGCTCACTCTGTGCACCTGCTCGCTAACAGCGTGAGCACAGAGCTGGAGGGCAGCCCTGTGTTTGAGCAGTTTGAGGAGAAGCTGTGTGAGTGGATGGGGAACATGAACTACACTGCTGAGGTCATGCACGTCCCTGTGGTGTTCACCCCTGTGTGTCAGCAGCTGCTCCTCACACCCATGTTCTCTCACCTGTTCCCCCTGCTCTCACCTGACCTGGAGGCTATCAACGCAAAGAGACCAGAGAAGAAGAGATTTGGAAGCCTGGCTGACTTGGACATGCACTCTCTTCCTGTTGAGCTGCAGCTTGAGATCAGATCCTTGGCTGCGGCGTTGAACTCTGTGTTTGAAGCTACAGGTACCAGGGAGGAGAGTTTTGCTGTGGGACCGATGAGCCGCATGATCGCAGGGGAGCTGGCCAATCAACCTCAAGCTAAGAACCGGAGGAAGACGGCCCCTAACAAAGCATCCATCATATTCGTGGACAGGACCATGGATCTTACTGGTGAAACCTTCTTTTTAAATTGCACTAACTCGCACTGCACTGCACAGATATCAGTATAATATCATCAGCAGATAATGACACTTCTGCAACTATGTACAACCAATAAGGTGTTGCATAAAGCCCACATGATGACAGCTTATAATAACAATCATTTTATTTGTATGGCACTTTATAATACAACTAACACAGTGCTTCACAGAACAATAACATCAGTAAGGTAAAATATGAATTAAAGCTTATCCATGCCTACAACAACTTTAAAGTATTGACTTAAATAAGGTAGTATTCTGAAGTGTCACATAAACAGTCACATGACTTGATGTCTATACTTAAAGAAGAACACTTATAATTTATAATAATAATAATAATAATAATAATAATTCATATAATTTATACAGCGCTCTTCTAAGTACTCAAAGTCGCTTTACATAAGGTGAAACAAAAATAAATAAAACATAAATAAAACAAAACAAGGACAGAGGTGGGGTGGGGGGAGAGGTCATGTGTTGTATGCTTTTTGGAACAGGTAGGTCTTGAGGTGGTTTTTAAATGAAAGGAGTGAGTTCCAGAGAGTGGGGGCAGCGATGGCAAAGGCTCTGTCCCCCAAGGTGCGGTGCTTGGACTTGGTGATAGGGGACAGGAGGTTGGCTTCTGATGATCTGAGGCGGCGAAATGGGGAGTGGCGTTTGAGGAGGTCGGTCAGGTAAGAGGGGGCGAGGTTATTGAGGGCTTTGTAGGTGAAAAAAAATAATCTCAACTTTCACCGCAATTTTTTGAAAAAGCTGTCGCAAATTCAGGCTTTTGGGGCCGCAACAATCACAAAAAAATCCTGCGAAATCCTGGAGGGACTGAATACTAAAACTATAAGGTACACTTTGATACCTTGCCGTAAAATTCAACACAATGTGATACCAATCATACAATACTGTATGATGAGATATTACAATGCAAAATGATACAATATGATATAATTTGATGAAATACAACATAATTCAACTAAATATGAACCAGTGCAATACGGTACAATATGGTAAAGTATGATATGATATGTCAAGAGACAATACAATACAATACTTCAACATGACACCATATTACAACACGGTACGACAGGGTTCAATACAATACAATCTGATATGGCCTGTTTTAGAATGACTGTATCAGGATGTTATTGTTGTGTTGTATTTTATTGTGAGTTAACTTGAAATTCCCGCCTCTCATAACAACAAAGACAAACCAACAACGACCCTTTTTGACCTTGAAACTCCAAAACAAGCTTCATAAGTATCCAACAACTTTTATTCAAACTTCCTTTTTTTATTTTTTATTTTTCAGGAGCTGTTGGTCACCATGGAGACAACCTGGTGGAGAAGATTCTGACGGTGCTTAAACCCTTACCTGGTCACATCACAGACGTACAGGTGGACATGCTGGATCTCACAGGTCTGCAGAGAACCCCCCACACGCAGAACACGGTGGCCCCCGGCTGTCTCGCTCAGACACAGTGAGTTTTAACCGGCCTCACAAACACACAAACACACAAACACACGTGCAGTTATCACCCGCTCAGAGACTCAGACCTGAAGGACGCGTGTTAGCAGTGATCCATCATTACATCTGTTCTCAGCTGTTATTTAAACATGTCAACGTTTTAATTAGGAGTGATAAAAGGGAGAAGATAAGTGACGATGAAGAGCGCAGGAGCGTGAATCAAACATGGAGCAGGGAGACAGAACAGAGCGGTTTGAGTTCTGCCTTTAATGCCGTCCTCTTCTCTACACTTCTCACTTAGATACTTCACTTTCAGACTTTTGGGATCTTCTTGTTTTACATTTGTTGGTTCAGGAGCAGAGTTCTCATATTCTAAGATTTCATGCAGATCCTTGTAGCCTCATGTTGAATCAAAAAAAAGTCTAGACTTGGTGCATAGTGTTAAAGATGTTACGCCTCTCCTCCATAAGGCCTCCTCTGTTGTTGGGCTCACTTTCAATTTCAGAATCCCATAAATCATTTAACAGACATAAAAAGGTTCAAATGAAATTAAATCTCTGTTTTGAAGCAGAAGTCTAATTGTGATGGATTTTACTATCTCGCCCTCTGATCAGTGACGTTCTCCTCTCTGCAGCCTGCAGAGTGTGATTTATATGTGATTTTAATCCTTATCCTAAAATAGTCCTAAAACAGAAACAGACGTCCCTGGTTGTGTCTTTGTCACTAACGCACGCCGGAGGTAAAGTTCCTCAATGAAGATGAGACAGATGCATGGAGGCAAGGAGAGCTTGTTCATAAAGCACACCTGCTGCAGGTAGAGACCAAGCTAACACTGCGCCCCTCAAATAATAACTCAGCCTGTCACAGGAATGCATCACTTTCATCTTTAAAGATTAGATGCACAGCGGGGGAAACATGGATTCTTTAAGGTGACATATCATGCAAAATCGACTTTTTAATGGTTCTCTACCTGAAATATGTGTCCCTGGCATGTCTACAAACCCCCCGAAAATGAAAAAAATCCATTCTGCCCCTGTTCTGATTTCTCCACCTTTCTGTAAATGTGTGCTGAAACGAGCCATTTCAGTTTTCAGTGTTTTTCATATGTCACAACGTGTTCCAGTCTGTAAGGGAAGTCAGAGCTCGGAGCTTTTTCAGCCCATAGACTGTATAAAATACAACGCAACCCCTCCTCTGTTTTTCATTCCCTGCACACATGTGTGCTAACAAGGAGCTTAGGAGGGAGGCATGCTAGTTGTAGGCTGTCTTAATAAACACAAAGGTCGGTTTTACTCCCCACGTCTGCAGATTTGAAGATCTAGTGGGTGATTTTTATTTTTCATGGAAAAGTGCTAGCGCTAGTTAGCATAGCCACATAGCTACATGTTCGTCGCTGTGTACCAAGACACACGTCGACATACTGATAAATAAAACAACAAGAAACACTAAATCTGTGACCAATGGTTCAGAAAGGTCCTGCTGCAGGCGCCTCTTCGTCAGGATCAGATTCTGGATCACATTCTGGATCACATTCAGAGGGTTGAAGTAACGCGGGTCTGTGAGCAGCCATGTCTATGCAGCCAACATGTAAACATTAGATCAACGTGCTGGACAGCCGAGGCCACATTCACTTCCTGAGGGGGCGTGGTCAGAGAGCTCATTCTCATTTAAAGGCACAGACACAGAAAACAGCCTGTTCTGAGCAGGGCTGAAAAAGAGGGGTTTACAGGCAGACCAAAATCTGATTTCAAAGTGTTTTTTTGAGCAATAAACTTTAAAGACATGTTTTGGGGACCTCTTAGACCAATATATTTTGATGAAAAAGGGCACAATATGTCACCTTTAATGTCCACTACTAATTATTTTTTCAGGCTAGTTATTTATCACCACTTATATCATGTGTAATGGAAAGCATGTATGTCAAATTGCCTGTAGATTTCTGTTTCCCTGATTGTTCTCATTATTTAATACGAGATTAAATTAGTTAGAAGAGAAAGTGAACATTTTCTTCAGGGTTCAAACTTGCCGGCTGAGCTGTAATTTCCTCTCAGGCTCCAAAGACAAGCAGATTGTTTTTTTTTTACCAGCTTAGACCTGTCCTTTAGAAAGCTTTCCCACCACCATCACAACCACAGTTTATATATTTTCCACACCTTTCACACCTGGCAAACACACACATACCCACACACACCCCTGCAGCGGCCTCCTGCTGAGTGAGCTGAGTGGCACATGACCAGCTTTAGGTGCCAGTGGTTCAGTGAAGCTTGCCTCTGCAGATGCACGTGTTGAGCGCCTGCAGCGAGGCTGTTGTACATGGCAGGATTAGTCCTACATCATGAGTTTCTCTCTCTCTTTGCTCCTTCATGTGGCTGCAGGAGGAAAAGACTTTCACTTAGCAGGAGAGTTTTGTCATGCAGGACGTCTGCCTGCTCTTACCGACAGACTAGAACGTACACAGAAGACGGAGCAGGGACGGTTTGGAGCTCAGTGGGGGGGTCCTCTGACAAAACCAGTCTTTTCTAGTCAGGGCTGTTTAGACAGAGTGTGCTGTTGCAGATAATGTGAGCACAGCAGGGCAGGTTGAACCGACCCTCGAGTGCAGGGCTCACGTCTGGGGCACGTCAACCGAACACCAACAATACACCCACGGCTGCATGTCTGAAGCCACTGCAGCTCCTCAGGATGTCTCAGTTTTACAAACAGCTGAATCTTTACGTTTGCAGATTTAAAGTTTCATGTCATGTGTTTGATACTGCAGCAGAGAGATCTTCTCTTCTTCTTCGTCCCTAAGAAAGGATTCAATCCAGTGATCTGGTTTATGATGATGACCGAGGGTTACTTTGAAAACTTTTTCAATAGATTTAACAGCCTTTCACAAAAACATCAACACAAACAGCCTGTTGGTGAGTTTGAAGCTTTAAACTTGCACAAAAGTAAAATAACACTCTTTGGTTCTTATATCCTGATAGTTTTAAACTTTCTTCCGTAACAAAATTAAATATTTTAACCACAGGACATGTGGAAATTAAGATAAAAGCAAGCAATCATAATAATAGAAAAACATACAGAAAGAATAAAAAGAAAAAAAATCATACCAGTAAAAAAATAAATACATTTAAAGAACTAAAGAAAAAACATATCAGTACAAAAATAGGAAATTAAATTTAAAAAAATAAAAAACACTGATAATAATAATATATATATATATATATATATATATATATAGAGAGAGAGAGAGAGAGAGAGAGAGAGAGCGAGAGAGAGAGAGAGAGAGAGAGAGAGAGAAAAGTAAATAAGAAATAAAATATAAAATAATAGACAAAACATAAAAGTAAAAAAAGGAAGAAATATAATTTAATTTAATTTAAAAATACACAGGTAAAAAAAGAATAAATACAATTCAAAAAGACAAAAGAAAAAACATACAAGTAAAAAAGGAAGAAATACAATTAAATATATAAAAATATGCAAGTAAAAATAGAATACAAATAAATTAACAAATTATAGAAAAACATATAAGTATAAATTAAGAAAATAGAAAATAATTTAAAAAAAAAAATATATATATATATACAATTATAAAAAATAAAAAAAAATCAAGCAATTCCATTTGCAAGCACTGAAGCATTTTAATTTACAACTGTGAAAAGAAGTAGGAATAAGTAAACATGTATTTAATCCAACCCCTTTGTTCACTTTCTATTATCTCTAAAATCTTCATATCTTATCTTTATTTCCACACACAAACAAAGAGAACCCCACATGATTATCAACACTCTTCTTCCTCCCTGTACCTTATAGAAATCATTTCTTTATTCTTATTCTTGAACTGGATCATGTTTTGGTGTTGCTGTCGCTCCAGATTAAGTCTGTTCCACCTGCTGCATTCTTAATGTGGAGCAGTCTGGTTTCTTTAGGCCTTTATCATCATCATCACCTCTTCAAACATGCAGCCTTACTCATTATTACATGTGATAAATATCTAAATCTGACCACCGACATGCAGACGACAGATTCTGGTTCGTGTTCTTCTAGCAGGTGCTGCTACACGCAGACGGATGAAGAAGTGAGGATAAAAGTAATAAGTAGTGTGAGTGTGTGTGTGTGTGTGTGGGGGAGGCGTGTGTCTGAATGGAGTGTGTGTCTGATGGAGTCCAGCCGGATCAGCAGGACTGTTATTGCCTGTGCTATCTCTGAGCAGATGGCCCTGTTGAGCCTTATCACAGATGTTTAGGAGATTGAAGCGCTGCGGCGGCACAGCGAGGAAGAAACCTCGAGTTCCCGCTTTATTTAACCACCTCCAAGTGCACAGCTCACAGAGTTCCCGTCAATCACTAACACCATGTGCTAAAGAGCTGCAAATGAATGTTTTTAAGCTGTGCTTCTCTTTTACTTGATCTCTACGACAGATTAGAGACGGAATGGGATGGGTTTTTAAGACTGACACTTGTACCGAGTTAAGAGGGTAAAAATTCACACATCAGTGGGGTGGCAGCAGATAATGACGGGAGTGTTTTTTTAACAGGAAGGCTTTTAAAGAATTATGAACTAATGTATCAGCTGAGCATCTATATTGTCTGATACCGACTCTGTCAGCAGATACCCGTCTATTTATTGTATTTCAGTCAGACAACTCACGTTTAAATTGTTTATTGTAGCAGCAAATACATATTCATGTTCAGCCTCATCACTCCCTGCAGATAAGTTTACATGCAGACATTGAGGAGTGATGAGCAAAACATACTGAACACCCCCGGAGCCTGCAGGTGGACGCTGGGGTGGCGGTGGGGATGAAAAAAAATTCAGCAATAGGCATGCAGGCAGCAGAGGCATTGACAGGCACAGGGAGAGATGGGAGATTTTCCCAGTTTAAATAGACCACCGATTTGAGAGGCAGAGGGCAGGATTGGATGATGATTATAATAAATAATAATAATTCATAGAATTTATATAGTGCTTTTCTAAGTACTCAAAGTCGCTTTACATAAGGTAAAACTAAAAATAAAACATATAAATAAAACAAAACAGGGACAGAGGTGGGGCAGGGGGAGAGGTCATGTGTTGTATGCTTTTTGGAACAGGTAGGTCTTGAGGTGGTTTTTGAATGATAGAAGTGAGTCAGAGTTGCGGATGTGTGGAGGGAGAGAGTTCCAGAGAGTGGGGGCAGCAATGGCAAAGGCTCTGTCCCCCAAGGTGCGGTGCTTGGACTTGGTGATAGGGGACAGGAGGTTGGCATCTGATGATCTGAGGCGGCGAGATGGGGAGTGGCATTTGAGGAGGTTGGTCAGGTAAGAGGGGGCGAGGTTATTGAGGGCTTTGTAGTTGATGAGCAGGAGAGTGGGACATGTGACGTGTATAGCTGAACTAGTTAGCAGACGTCGCTCCATTTATTCCTATATTTCGACAGGTACAGTGTACAGCTGTTTAGCTGTACCAGAGTTAGCCATTAGCTCATTTACATCTGTAGTCCCTGGGCTACACAACAATACATAACCACTATACAACAACATGGGTACCTTCACAGTGAAATGAACAGCACTACACTATAAAAACAACTACACAATAGTGCAGCATAATCACTATCAGAATCAGAATCAGAAATACTTTATTTATCCCGGGGGGAAATTCAGTCATTAAAGTTGCTCCTATACACAATCTTTTAGAATAGATTTTAAGATTATTTTATTGGTTTTTAAATCTCTTAATGGTCTTGGTCCTTCTTATTTATCAGATTTGCTTTTATCATATCAGCCAGTGAGAGCCCTCAGGTCTTCAGGTAGTGGACTTTTAATTGTACCAAAAGCTAGAACTAAGACCCACGGTGAGGCAGCTTTTTATCATCACGGCCCACGCCTGTGGAACACCCTACCTGAAGATCTGAGGGCTGCACAGAGCATCAACAGTTTTAAGAGCAAACTCAAGACCGACATTTTTAGTCTCGCCTTTAACTGAGTTTTATTCTTATAACAGTTTTATTTATTATATCATCAAGTTCAAATTTTAGTCATTTTTATTCTATTTTATTTATTTATTAATTTTAAGTATAGTATCTCATTTTCCTTTTATGGTTTAATATTTTAGTGTTTTATTATTTTAGTAATTTACTTTATTTATTTATTAATGTTAAGTATAGTATCTTATTTTCTTTTAATGGTTTAATATTTTAGTGTTTTATTATCTTAGTAATTTATTTTATTTATTTATTTATTAATTTTAAGTATAGCATCTTATTTTCTTTTAATGGTTTAATATTTTAGTGTTTTATTATCTTAGAAATGTATTTTATTTTGGTGATTTTTATTTCTTGTGTTGAGTTTTAACATCTTATTTTTACCTCCAGTGTTTCCTCTTTAAGATATCATGAGAGCGTTTCCTCAGTTCGTTCAGAAACTAATTTTATTTTATTTTTTTAATTGTATTTATTTCTTTTATTTTCATTGTTTTTATTATTATTGTTGCATATATTTTGTTCTTCACTTTAGGATTGTGGTTGGGTTTTGGGATTAGGATGGGGGGTCTTTTTATTTTTATTTTTTGTTGTACAGCACTTTGTGTTACAATATCATTGTATGAAAACCGCTTTATAAATAAAGTCTGATTGATTGATTGATTGATTGATTGATTGATTGATTGATTGATTGATTGAATAAGTAAGAATATCAAATATATGAATTGAAGAAAGTAATTAATAAGATATAAATCCAAATACAATGAAAATAATGATAATAAAAGTGTGTAAAGAAGACAAAATAAGCTATGTATAAAATATATAAATAGTTGAAGTCCCTGGAGATCAGGAAGAGGGCACTCTGGTGGTCTGTCTGGAGTCTGGCTATGGCAGCGTTGAGAACTTTGGACGCCGTTGTCGGGTTAACATTTTCTGCACTGCACTGCATTGAATTTAATTGAATCAATAACATTTTTGCATAACAGCTTATTTGAAAAAAAGAAGCAGGCTTTATTTTCTACATTACATTTGTTTGTGACCCTCATAATAATAATAATAATAATAATACATTTTATTTAAAGGCGCCTTTCTCGGCACTCAAGGACACCGCACAGATATAAATATATACATACACGAATTCACATTAAAGGAAACAAAATCAGAGTCAAAAATGAAAACAATATAAACTAACAAGGGGTAAGAAAAAAAATACTCATGTGAGTCGAGCTCAACTCCTCGAAAGACTCAAAAACACACGTGTCTGAAGCGGCTTGTTTTCTCTCCATGAACTGTGCAGAGCGCTGGACTCTGCAGGCTCTGTGTGGTTTGATTGTCTATATAATAAGTTTCCTCCTCCTGGATGTTTATGAGCTATTATTAGCTCGGACCGCGGCGTGTTTTGGTAGTTTCTGTTGTGCACATTGACTCTAGCCTTTAAATATTGGGTGGAGACATAATTTAGACCTTTTGAATGATATTTCCTTCAGTAAGTCCAGGATATTTTTACAGATTACTGTGTCTTAAACATTCTGTGGGTGGTTGTTGATTCTAGGAGCTGCCGTCGAGACCCCACACTTACTTTGCAATTACAGACGTATTGTCTTTCATAACCTGGTGTGAATTTTCCTGATCCTACAACCTGACTTTCACTCTGTGGTCTTTCTGGTGATCATGCCAGAGAAGAGTGTATACCCCCCCCCCCCCCCCACACACACACACACACACTCACACACACACTCTGCCTGTGCTGGTTTCGTCTACCTTAGCTTCCTTTTCAGCTGTTAAATCGTGCTAGGTTGCACAGTTAGCTGTCTACAGAGGGATGTTAAGTGAAAGTGGCAGTGGAAGTGTTTAGTGTGCCTTTTTGTGTGTGTGTGTGTATGTGTATGTATGTGTGTGTGTGTATTTGTGGTCAGGTACCTCCCAGCCCAGTCTGTGTAATTTGCTGTGCTTGGCTGCACCGCTCCTCAGATCCTGAGAAGCACACATGAACCCCCGTTGGCAGAGGGCACCAAGTTTCCCTCAGTCCCAGTCTGAACCCTGCACCCCCGTCATCTGGCCCCCGCCTCCGACCTTGTCCTGTGGTGGGAGTGGGTGTGTGTGTGTGTGTGGGCAGCAGCGAGTACGGGTGGCCAAGGTGCTCCGGGTCCATGGAGCCAGGCAGAGCAACCGACCGCACCCAGACCCGAGAAAACACCGAGAGGCTGCCATCCCCTGATCCAGATTCTGCATGTGCACCACCAGGGAGGAGCGAAAAAACACCTATTTCTGTCCCAGCTGGGAAATATGAGCATGAACACAAAGCCATGCCGTCTTTATTTGAGTCCAGGCTGTATGGGAAACATAACAGAAAGCAGAGATAGTGGAGTGTGGAGAGCAGAGGGAGCTAATGACAGACAGCTGAGGACGGCTCACCCTGTTTTTACCCCTCCAACGAAAACGAAGGTTCCAAGGCGGCTCCGCTGGCATTGTTTTGCTTTTCTATACTCGGTGATTTATGCTTTAAGTTTAGTGTTTTGAGTCATTTATAGGCCCGACAACATCTCTGCTCCATCATTACATACAGTATACTTTATGTTTCCGTGCCTGCAGTGTGCTGTGTTTGGGTTCGTTTGAGAACAGACACAAAGACACAAAGGCCGTCAGAGGTTGTTCTCAGGATGCTGAATCTCATCAAACACCACATCCCATAAATTACATCTCTATTAGGGATGACCACAATTAATCGAGTATCGATTAATTAATTGTTAAGAAATTACTCGAAACACGATTTTTTTTTAATCAATTTTCCGTCACGTGGAACAAACATCATGTGGTCTCATATTACACTCAGCTATCAGGGAGGTGTTTTAAGTTTAAAGCATGCTTCGATGTGAATCAGCTGTTAAAGGTGTTGCGCACAGCGGAGACGCTCAGCTGGGGGCTGCGGCTGCGCGTCAGGTCTCCACAAGCACTTTTTCAAAGAGGATCAATACAAAACTGCTGCCAACAACGACACGGACACGAAGGTTGACAACTTTACATGGGACATTTCCCACCTTTGGATACGAAGGCAACAGACTGGGGGGAAATCAGGTACGCCATGTTTGCAGATCAGCAACATCAGAGCCGTCTGAGTTTTTCTGCACCTGCAAGCTTTTTTTTTTTTTTTTTTTTTAAGTTATGTTTTTGGCCTTTTTGCCTTTATTAGATAGTACAGCTGAAGAGAGACAGGAAATGTGGGGAGTAGAGAGTGGGGGAAGACATGCAGGAAATGGTCGACTGGCCGGGAATCGAACCGGCGACCCCTGCGACGAGGACTGCAGCCTCTGTACATGGGGTGCTTAGACCGCTAGGCCACCAGCAACCCCTAGACACCTGCAAGCTTGAGGAAACACATGGAGACTGAAACACAAAAAGACATGCAGACAAAGCGGGAGGGGTCGTCACCCGTGTTAGAGCTTCGTGGTTCTTTGATGTTACATTATATTCCTCGGAGCATGTGCCAAACTTTTTTTTACACTATAAGGAGAAAACTAAGAAAATGTCCCTCTGTATCCGATCACGGCTGATTATGTGTCTTCGGGAAATGAAGTGCAGAGCTTGAACAGTCTCTGCCGTTAGACAACACAGGAAGTAGCATCAGTCATGCCCACAGAAATGTGCTTTCTCTTCTGTAAAATAAAACTGCCCTTGATGGAAATCATAACTCAGTGCCTGCCAAGTCAGAGCCGGTTTGTCCTTGTAGCTTTTATTACTGAAAAACAAAATGAGATCAAACTCAAACGCTCACATTTTCATAATCTGAAGCTCTCTCAAATCACAACTCTCTCTGAGAGTCGTTTGCATATCTGTGAGAGCAGAACAGTTCTCTTACTTTCATTTCATAACTCACCCTGATGTTATCAGTCTATCCTAAAGGTCGAGGATAACTTAAACGCTTGGAGCGATAGCGTTCTTTTCTGTCCATTTAGAAGTTTTATGCAGCAGCTGGAGATTTAGTGGGAGCGAGCTGTCAGGTCCTCGGCTCCATTTGAGACTTCGTGTCTCTGTTTCCTTCTTAATTCTGTTTTCTCCTTCAGTGTGGAAGAAATCTCATCCCGAAACCCTCAGCACATCAATCAAGTAGATTACTTTCACCTGAACAACTTGTACTTCGTGTTCCCATCAAGACCCAGATAACAAAACCTATTCAGTCTTGTAGGCTGTCTTCTGCTTCGACGTTTGACTCTTTCACTACAGAAAACTCTCCCTTTTTGGTAAATTGTGTGTGTGTGTGTGTGTGTGTGTGTGTGTGTGTGTGTGCGTGTGTGTGTGTGTGTGTTTTTTGTGTGTGTGTGTGTGTGTGTGTGTGTGTGTTTGTCCGGTAAGATGATAGAACAGCTCTTAAGATGACACTTTACATCCTCCGCCCCCGACTCTTCAAAGAGCTCTGACTGCTGGCTCTTGTTTGAGACGTTAAACTGACCAAGAGACACGAGGGGAGGAGGAGACTCACGCATCAGGCCTCAGTCTTTCAGTTCTCCACTCTGTCTGCACCACAGGTGGATTCCTGAGTACTGTATTGGACTGTTTCTAACAGTGTTTGCGGTGTGAGGGAGATTGTAGCATTTTGGAAAACCATGGCCCTATTTTTTAGATATAGACGCAAGTTCTGGTCGGGTGGCGCTATTGACTCCACTTATATCCCTGAATGAATTTTCAACAGTTACAAAAATTTGACCTCCAGTGAATCATTTGTGTCACGTTGGCCAATCAGCATGCAGATCCTACGGTGACGTATGATGTGACGTACGGACCGGTGGAGGTTCCTTCATCTGGAATATATGGGACACATTGATTTTATCTCTGTGCAGCTTCCCTGAACTCTGTTACCTGTTTTTATGGGATCAGGAATAAACAGGAGCTCACTGTGAGGAAGGAGAGTGAGGAGGATTATCTGCTAGTTGTGGAAACCTTCGTCTGTCTCTTGATTCCAGCTATCGGTCGTACTAGGAAGCTAGCTTTCGAGCTCAACCTTGTTTGATTACGACAGACTGGAGCTGCGTTCGAAGGGAACCCCTCCTCCTTCTTTCAACAATGTGCATTGTTACCACGTTGCTATGCGCCGCTCGAGTGGCTGCTTGTTGCAGCAGCTCTCTCTTCGTTGTTCTTTTTTCATATCTGTTTAGTTATCTTTGTATTTGGAGCCTGTCATGACTTTTAATGACTCATTTGTTGGCCATGGACACCAAACTGGCTACGTTTGCAGTGTTTTTTTTTGCTATTTTTGTTCCTGTGTGTGTCCGGAGATCCTGCGTGTAACCATGGTCGCATTGTTTACATACGAGATCAGCTGTTAGCAGCCCGTAGCATGTCAATGCTAAATGATGCTAGGCCCGATGTTCCCTGCGAGCTGAGGAGACAGAGGCAAGGATGACGTGCTGTTACTGAGGTGCAAGCTTAAAAAATACGACATCGACCTGTCCTTCCACCCACCGTTATGGCGGCTGTAAGATCTATCTGTGATAATGTGGACGAACTAACCCAGCACCAGAGGGACTACTGGCAGAGTAGCATCATGCTAACAGAGCTAACAGAGCTAACACCGGACACGAACGCCACATTGGAAGGATTTCACCTGCTGTGGGCGGACAGGATACAGGAGAGTAAGACTGAACTAACTGGTGAAGAAGGCCAGCTCAGTCCTGGACCCTGTGGAGGAGGTGTCTGACAGGAGAATTATGGCCAAGCTGTCGTCTCTGATGGACTTTTTCTTCTATATATATTCTTGTTGAAATTCTTGTTCTGTACACCTTCTTGTTTGCTGCTGTAACTCCATGAATTTCCCCGTTGTGGGACGAATAAAGAAGTATCTTATCGTATCTTATTTTGGTCATAGACTGTATAAATAATGGAAGTAGTATCCGTAACGTCACCCATCTGTTCCTGAGCGCTGTTTTGAAGCCAATCGTCGGCGGCAGCCATATTGGTAATACTGAACTTAACCAAACCTAGTGTGACGTGAAGAGGCGCCGCTCTTTGTTCCTGTCTGTCAATCAAGTCAGTCATATCCTTATTTGGGCATAACTCGTAATCTTAATATCTTCTGAATTGTCACGTTATAAAAGAAATTCAACCCTGTACAGTGTGTGCCGATAGAGAAATGAGCTACATAGAGCCAAGCTGTTTCTTGAACCAGGCTGTAAACATGTTTTATTGCTGCTGTAAAGATCGTCGTTTTTGAATTGGTGTGTATGTGGTTTCCGGTGTTTCTGCAGCCAGCCTCAAGTGGACGCTTGATGAATTGCAGTTTGTAACACTTCCGCATGGGCTTCATATTTGGAGACCGGAGGTTGCCACTTGGTTTTGGTTTAAGTGATATTGAGGCACGAATTGAGCGAGTAAACACAAAACACTGTCCCGTTTGTATTCGTGAGAACAGCATGATTGTTCGCGTTTGTTGTAGATCGCTCCAGCCAGCAGCCGTGAAACTGGCTGCGATGGCTGCAACATGCGCCGGATCAAAGAACATCTTCTGCATTTCAGAAAAATGATTCTTACAGAGATACTGTAGACCTTGTTGCAGGAAACCAGACCCAGCATCATCATCACTGTGATGTGTGGGGCGGCTGTAGCTCAGTCTGTAGAGTCTCTGCCTAGGAACTGGAGGACGGAGATTCAAATCCTGGTACAGGCCAAAGGAAGGAGGTTGGACTTTTCAGCTATAGCTGCAAATTCACTTCCTACGCACTGCCAAAGTGTCCTTGAGCAAGGTATCAACTGCAGCCCCTTCACTCTGACATCTCTTGTTTAAGTCTTGTTCATAGGGTCGTGTGTGTAGCACGTTCAACGAGAGAGAAAAGATTCAATTCCACCTCATGGGTCATTACAGTATGTCTTCTTCTTCTTCTTCCTTTTTTTTTACACTTTACTTTTCCAAGTTCGTCGTCTCCTTCAAAGCCACCAGACTCCTGTAAGAATAGCATTTTTTTTTCTACCTTGCAGACATGTGAGCAGCTATTCTTTGAGCCGTCATCTGTCATCTGTTATGTATTATTATTATATGTTACCAACCATTAATAACACCAACGTTACACAAAACTAGAGCTACCTGATCGAGACCTTAAGCTCCTGAGCTGTGCAGGGTAAAACTCCTGTTTTTGTCAATGGAGTCTGGATCATTTGCAGACAGCATTGCAGCAGCTGTAAAAACACCAACATGATAAAGATCTCCATGAGGATCCTCTCTGTAATGTTTGACACGTACAATAACAAACTGAACGTAACAGTGGAAGGAATAAAAACCTTATCAGACACTTTTTTGATCGTGCACCAAGAAACATCCTCCAGAGTTTAGAAATGAAGCCAACATTTGAGGCACTATCATTTCTCTCTCTCTTCATCTCCCTCTATCCCTCTCTCCAACACGGTCTCAGCAGATGTGTGTCTAACATGAGTCTGGTCCTGAAGAGTGTCGAATAAACCAAACAAAAACCAAATTCAGTATGTAGTATGTGAACAAGAGCAAAATCTGCAGTATGCCAAAACTCTCCGGATGTGGTAGGGGAGAACGGGGTTGGTTGTCACACTTTTTACTGTTTTGATGATTGCTCATCATCAAAACATCTTTCAATAGTCATTCCTACATTAGATTGAAGCTTAAGGTGTTGGCTTGAAATGTGTATCCCTCTCATTTTCCAACTCATTATAACAAAGAGGCAATTAACTATCAAAGACACTATGGGGTTGGTTGTCACACACTATGGGGTTGGTTGTCACACACTATGGGATTGGTTGTCACACACTATGGGGTTGGTTGTCACACACTATGGGGTTGGTTGTCACACACTATGGGATTGGTTGTCACACTATGGGGTTGGTTGTCACAGACTATGGGATTGGTTGTCACACAGTATGGGGTTGGTTGTCACACACTATGGGGTTGGTTGTCAAACACTATGGGGTTGGTTGTCACACAGTATGGGGTTGGTTGTCAAACACTATGGGGTTGGTTGTCAAACACTATGGGGTCGGTTGTCACACACTATGGGGTTGGTTGTCACACACTATGGGGTTGGTTGTCAAACACTATGGGGTTGGTTGTCACACAGTATGGGGTTGGTTGTCAAACACTATGGGGTTGGTTGTCAAACACTTTGGGGTTGGTTGTCAAACACTATGGGGTTGGTTGTCAAACACTATGGGGTTGGTTGTCACACACTATGGGGTTGGTTGTCACACACTATGGGGTTGGTTGTCACACACTATGGGGTTGGTTGTCACAATGGTATTTTAATGGGAAAAATCTTTTAAAAAAGGCAAGAAGGCAGAACTACGTTTGAAAGTTTAATTGCACTGACAAGTGATAGGCCTACATAACTTAATGCATTTTAACATAAAATGAGGAACATGAACAGGAAACACATCTTTAGGCCAGCCTATATAACAACATAAAGAACAAAACAAATAGGCCTAACAATAATGGCCGACTCAACTAGGCTACATGCAGTCACTGTCTGAGTTACAGTGATGGCAAATGTAGGGTCTGCGCACTCCAACTCATTTCACCATGCATGATTTTGCCAACATAGGGGTTGGTTGTTACATGTGACAACCAACCCCAAATAGAATGTGACGACCAACCCCAACTGGAATTTTTTGCTAGCATCAAGGCTAACAACCATCTAACAACTACTTAGCTAGCTAATAAAAATCTAAACTATAGCTTTCCCCTCACACTTTGTAAGGGTAACACTTGTTTTGTTATAAACCCATCGTTTAAAAGCCTAGAAGAAAAATACTGAGGAGCTGAATATTTACAATTTGACATGAAAAACACAAAAAGTCCTCTCACCTCAAGTTCAGCTGTTTTACTCCAGAGAAGACTATGTAGTTGAGCTCTGATCCTAATTCTGGAAATGTCCATACCCCAATTTGAGAGACAGCGCCCCCTGGTGGCGAGATATAACGAGTGTGCCAACCAACCGGTGTGACAACCAACCCCGTTCTCAGTATGCATTGGACCAGTCTGCCTCACGTACTTTTTCCCACAATGCACAGCGCTCGTTCCGCTTTTTAAATCATAAGTGAATGCTAAAGAAGCATTCTTTAGCTTATCAGCTTGTCCGTTGTTAACTTCCGCTTTCTGAAACCTGAAATCCAGTGACGTCTGGCTCAGCATCCTGCAACAGAGATCGAACAGAACAGTCATACTACATACTAAAGTCAAACAAAGCATTTCCAATATGGCTCCCACTGACGATTGGCTTCAGATGCGTGACGTCACGGATACTACGTTCTTTATCTATACAGTCTATGGTACATTCACACATGCACCCCACCATGAAAATATTGGAAAGTGTGCAGGAATTTAGTGCATGTGTCAAAACAGCTTTGCACCCATAATTATTTAGATTGAAAGTATTTGAAATCAGGATGCTGGTTTAGCACCATATACAGAAGCAAAGTCTTGGGCAGCGTCTGACCTCAGACCGTTTGGTGCATGTCATCCCCTCTCTCCTCCTCTCATGTCCTGCCTCTCTTCAGCTGTCAAACCTAATTAAAAGAAGGTGAAAACTACTTTAATTGCTCTTTAATACACCATTAATGTAGACCACAAGGACTCTCCTTCTGTCGGAATCATACATAGAATTTGCAAACAGTGTTGACAGTTCTGTATTTTACTAATTTTCTGCAGTAAGGAAAAGTTTAATTGGACATCCCTGAATGAGAGCGCCTTGTTCGTCTGCGTCAGTGTGTTTGACTTCAGTTCCTCTCCCCTCCTCTCCCACTTCCTGCAGACCTCCTCTCCCTCTTCTTTCCATAAATCCTGCAGGTCATTTGTCCCTCTTCCAGGACACACATACACTCAAGGCCAGGTCTGGTTCTGGTCCACCTCTGTCTTTTTTCTCATGTCCTTGTGTGTGTATATGTGTGTGTGTGTGTGTGTGTGTGTTTACAGGAAACAGACAGTGTGTTTTAGCCCATTAAAAACACTCATGGAGGATCAGCTCTGACCTTGTTCAGCTACATCTGTTCCATGTGGACCTGAAAGCACCCCGATCATCTGAATCATCCTCCCTGGGAAACAGACTACAGTCTCATTGTTCGTTCTGCTGAGTGGGAAGTCTTCTCACATTTGAAAACATAAAACTAATAACATTTACTATACGCTGGACTAACGCCCCATGTATCTAAGCTTCTGGTATGTCTAGAAGATATCTGTACGACTGATATCAACAAGAGTGGCCAGGACTCAGAGAGATCCAGAGGAACCTACGAGACAAGGGAGCTCAGGGACTACAGAAAGGTCTATGGTTAGTAACTTTAATGGGACAGGAAGAGTTAAAGTAAGAGACAGGCAGACAGAGGAGAGACAGGGAAAGACAGGATCCCAGTGTGTCAGTCTCAGCCTATATCTGCATAACTAAGAGCTGGTCCAATCCTAATCCAGCTCTAACTATAAGCTTTATCAAAAAGGAAAGTTGGAAGCCTACTCTTAAAAGTAGAGAGGGTGTCTGCCTCCCGGACCCTGACTGGTAGATGATTTCAAAGGAGAGGGGCCTGATAGCTGAAGGTTCTACCTCCCATACTACTTTTAGAGACTTTAGGTACGATGAGCAGGCCTGCATGTTGGGAGCGTAGTGTTTTAGAGGGGCAGTATGAGCTCTTTAAGATACAAAGGTGTCTGACCAGAAAATTATGAATAAAGTAAGTTTTCACATCTGCAGCCGATGCCGGACTTTCAGAAGTATTTATATTAGAAAACATCAGAGATCTTGAGCTTAGACTTTGAGGCAAATTTTTTATTAAGAGCCCTCAGTGGATGGTATGTATGTGTTGTGACTCAGCTATGAATCACGCAATAAATACTGATTCTGATCACTTGCTTGTGTGTGTATGAGAGGGAGTCAGCTTTAAGAAATAAACACTGAATTTGTGTTCACACATACACACGCATGTTCGGCCCGGTGATGAGGAGGCCGCGGAACGGGTAGTAAATTTAAGAAATCCTGACTCAGAAACGGTTCAGGCCATTCTTCTTTGCTGCATCACACACTTCCAGGAAAAACTACCCCCTTCCTCACCCCCTCCCTCCCCCACAGTCATTAAAGACTTGGACCGGGTCAGGGGTATTTCAGCACTCTAATGGTCTCACACGAGTTCATTCGTTCAGGTACGCACGTCTTTCTTTAACTTACTATATTAGATGTTAACTGCCTTTTAATGGTACAACACTCGTTACACATGTAGTGGGATTTAGTTGGAGCACAAACGCCCACACACTAAACAAACAGACACACTCACTGTCATGATGGAGAAGCCAAGAGCAACAGTGCCCCCTACAGGCTGTGTGGGAGAGCACAGAGTCCCTCTGCAACATCTACACATGGCCGACGACACGCGCCCCGCTCTCCCAGCCCCCACCTCGCTCCCTCTCTCTGCCGGAGTAGACGAGTTACTCAACAAGGTTCCTGGCTGGTTATGGAACCTGTCTCACACCCTGCCAATATAAACCTCACCCCCTCACCCTCTCAGCCCTCAGCCCCCACCTTCGTCTGACCAAATGGCCCAGAGAAAGCGCCAGGGGAGTGGGCTGATGGTGGGGGGCTGGATGGGCAAAGAGCCAAATGAGAACCATACTTCATCCAAACTCTAGGCCCTCCGTCTTCTAAGGGAGCTCAGGGTTGTGTGCAAACATACATACTTGCAACACACACACATGCAGAGCACATATGGCCTGGTCAAGTCACAGTATTGGTATTCCAGCCATGACAAGTATTCAGGACTTCAGGGTTTGCATAATCGAAGGAGTCTTATTGAATGCCCTGGAGGTGTTTTTCTGACGGATTAGGGGAAGTTTTCCAGAAATGACCCAATCCTGGAGCTTTCCACCGAAAGCTTCCTTACACTACTTCATATTCACATCTGCATCACAACATGAGCTCTGAGGAGATGTTACTTCATACCCACCTTCATTTATTTACTATCACTTTTTACATAAGACTCCGGTCCGGGGCTGGGTCGTGTTTGCCGGTCCGTGCGTCTGGGTTCGAGTGTGAAGATGGCGGCCGTCCCAGTGTGAGCCCCGCTCTCCTCCCCATCCAGCCCCGGCCCAACGTCTGGAACAGATTACATCTGATATTAAACACATGGCAGCAGTTAGAAAGGAGAAAAGGCGAGAGAAGAAAAAAGGACAGAAAAGAAAAACAGAGTGGATTTGTCAACCCTTTCCCCTCATTGGGTCTGTGTAGCCCTCCTTTCTTTCTTTGTCTCTCCTTGGTCACTCCTGTAGGGTACAGGGGAGATAATGTGGGTCTATCTGTCAGAGGCGCACACAGATGTAGCTTTTGATGCCTTTTTATCCCTCCAACAAAGTGTCAGCGGCTTTAAAAGGGCAGGAAATCTGAGAGCAGAGCGATGGAGACAGGGGAATAAAATATGTAAGAGTTTGAGCTTGGATTCAGATAGAGAAGACGTTTTATAAGATAAAGTGTCACTTTCTGTAAAGCACCCGCTGTGACTCTTTTTCATTCCTTCATTGAAAGAATTTGAGCTGCTTCCTCTCCTCCAGGCAGATGGTAACGGTCTCACACACTCATGCCTCGTCCTCAGTCTCCCGTCAGAGATGTGGATCAGAGGATTTCGTAACCTTGAGGATAACAGGACGGGGGACTGAGATGAACCCTGAGATCAGGAGGAGCCTCAGTGTCCAGACTCTGAGTGTTGTCGCGCAGACATTCGATGGGGATTGAGAACATTCCTGATGTTCCCTTTGCTAATTTCTGCTTTTTCCTGTGAGGGGTCTCGCAGGGGAGTCACCGCTCAATCATGTCCACGTCGACCTCTCTGTGTTTACACTCAGAGTCCTGCCGGCTCAGAGGAAACAACAGGAGCAGGAACAGATTGTTAGGGCAGAAAATCACCGCACAGCTTCTACTTAAGTTGTGTTTTTATTTCTTCATGACTAAATGTGCTGTTAAATTGTTTCACCCACCAGGTCGTCTGCAGCCCAGACTCTATGGGAGGCCATGCTGACCAATAAACACAAGGAGGGAGTGATGGAGGTGCGGCGGCAGCTCGTGGAAGCAGCCAGCAAGGAGAAGCTGCCAATCAAGATGAGCATGGGTAAGAGGAAGATGACACAGTGAAATAAAACCTTGAAAATCCAAATTAATAAACATTCAAATCAAGTAAAAGAATCATGAGTGGAAAAAAAAACTCCTCAGAGAGAGATGTGCAGAACCACAGCGCCTCCTACTGAGCTGCTGCTCCCCTGCCTTGCCGTGTATTTGCCCATGTGGCCACAGAGGAAATGTGAACCACATGTTGGCTCTATGACACACACTCACACACACACTTACACACACACTTACACACACATGCTCCCTCGCACACACGCTGCTTTCGAAAACTTTTGTTCTTTGCTAATGAAGCAAAAGGAGGCTGCAGCCGGGGATGAAAATATGTGGAGGCACGCAAAAATAAAAGTCATTACATGAACAAGTATACACGTTCACCTCTACTCTACCTTCTGAGTCACAGAAGTAATGGATGTCCTACACTTTCACACACACACACACACACACACACACACACACACACACACGCACACACACACACACACACACACACACACACACAGGGCTAATATGCAGGTTAGCATCTGGCTGAAAAGGGGGGTTTAAATGGGAGGGGCAGTGTGGTCCCTCAGCTCCTATAATCTATGAGGTAAAGAAGGTCCCATTGCTCGTAACAAGTAGGTTGTAATATGTTGGAGGTCACACACACACACACACCCCTCACACTCTGCCAACCATCTGCAAACACATGGTGGTTTCCTTTCACACTTGTGTGCTAAACAGCCCTCCTTCAAATCCTGGATGGCTGCTACAAATTCACAACAAAGAGAGATGGAGAGCAGATACAGAGGGAACAAAGCGATGAAGGAGGAGTGAAAGTGAGAGAGTATGCAGAAGATGCTTTAAAGGTTGCTTCAGCCTGCAGAAGCATGAGGTCTGTTATGGTTGCAATGCAAGCCTTACACGCCGGATCAAAGTCCCTTAAAGTTCTTGTTTCTGCCGCTGACAGACTCAGGATGTGTTTCAAAGGGTCTGACGATATTACAGAAAGGATCCCTGCAGAGTCAGACCTTCTTTTATTCCGAAATACATTGTTTTTGAGCCAGAAGCAGTAGTTAGATTGTTCTCCTCAAAGCCACCAGACTACAAAATCAGTAATTATAGCCTGCAGAGAACAAGAGTGGCTGATCTGCTGCTGCCTCCAGCCACTGTTATCATGTCACTTTGGTCTTTCAAGCATGAGATAAGATCAAATTTAATATTAATGCATCACACAATACATATAGACATGGACTCAGTGATATCACTTTTCTGGCGCCCAAATATGGTCGTCCCTTAATTATACTGAGTTATGCCCAACACTTCACCTTCATACAATCAGACAGAAACGAGTTATAGAGAGCAAAACTGTGGACATTTTAATATGGGTTCTAATGGGCTTCCCTCTGTGTTTTGACTCTGCCTCAAGTGGATATTGGAGGAATTGCAGCTTTTTGGCATCATTTACGAACCCCAGAGCTTGCCACTTCACAGAAACACACAAACTATCCAAATAAGGCTGCAGCACCAGCAACTCTGATGTTCTGAGAGGTAAAATGAAAGTTTTTGTGAAAGGAGTCTGGTGGTCTTAAAGAGAAAGCGATGCATCAGCTGTTTCTGGTATACGAAGAACATTTTACTCTGTACTGAAAAGGTCTATCTCTGCAGGGATACTCTCAGACGAACAATCTGAGCCTTTTACTGGTAGAATTAAGAACTTGTAGCAGATGCAACGTGATTGAGAGCAATTGCCAACAGGGATTAAGTTGCAGCTATTACTCTGTTCAGAGGCGACTGGCGATCACGGACGAACCATAAACTGCATAGAAGCGCTGTTGTGAGGTCGTTGGTGGCAGCCTCATTTGAAATGTTGAACTCAGCCGAACTGCTGTTGAGCGATTGTGACGTAAAAAGGCGGGCTTTGAGCCTCCTCGCCAACAGCTACAGTGTTCCCGCCTGTCAGTCAAGTCAGCTGTGCCTCTCATAATGGAAGACTCGGAATCTTAATATCTTCAAGATTGCTGCGTTATGAAAAAATTCACCCCCCATACAGTGTGTGCCGATTGAGGAATAAGCTATCCAGACTACACTTGTTTTTTGAACCAGGCTGTAAACATGTTTATTTCTGCTGTAAAGATCGTCTTTTTTGAATTGGTGTGTATGTGGTTTCTGGTACTTCCGGACCCAGCCTCAAATGGATCCTTGATGAACTGCAGTTTTTAGCACTTCCGCATTGGACTCATATTTTTAGACCGGAGGTTTCCGCTTGATTTTAATCAACGATCTGGCTGTGTCCCACCCAATTAATTTTTTTAGTTTTTTTGTGTGTTTTCTGTTGATGCTCTGTTTTTTGTAAGTAATGTTTGTTAGACCATGGAATCTTTTGGAAGCAGGGGCATCCTTCTTTTCTTTTTTAGATGTTGCTATTGTTGGCAACTGAGGACTATCTGTGGATCTTATAGATCTGCAACACCCTGCCTTTTATATTTTTCATGGTGTCTTGTGCCTATTGTATGTGAGTGTGTATATATTAACAAAGCAAAAAAGTTACAAATAAAATATTCAAAAAAATGTACATTTTAACATCTTTATAAATAGGTAGCGCTGTTGCCTCACAGCTAGAAGGTTCCTGGTTCGAATCCCTGGCCGGGCAGGTGTCTTTCTGTGTGGAGTTTGCATGTTCTCCCCGTGCATGCGTAGGTTCTCCCCGGGTACTCCAGCTTCCTCCCACAGTCCAAAAACATGCCCACCAGGTTGATTGGCCACTGTAAATTGCCTGCAGGTGTGAGTGTGTGCGTGAATGGTTGCCTGTCTCTCTGTGTTAGCGACCTGTCCAGGGTGTACCCTGCCTTCCTCCCGAAGCCAGCTGGGATATGCTCCAGCCCCCCGTGAACTCTAACGGGATAAGGTGGTCAAGATAATTGATGGATGGATAAATAGGGACTCCTTGGCTTTTCGAGACAGCCTCAAGTGGCTACTTTGGGAACTGCAGTTTTTTGCGCTTCTACATTGGGTTCATATTTCTATACTGGAGGTTGCCATTTGGAAGTAATTTACCGGAGCAGTTTCAAAAGTTTTTCACCTTTAAATCACTTAGATCCTGAAACAGTTAAAAAAGAAGGGCTAAGTCTGAGTTGCTCCTGCCCGTTGACTGACAGCATATTGACTTTCCTTCTTTCCTGAGAGAGAGAATAAGAAACGTGGGGAGAGAAGGGGGCACAGTGAGACTCCTCACACACTGAATCTTTATACCGCGACTGGCAGAAGACCAGATTCCACGAAGCCCCCTGAGCTCCCAGCAAACCCCCACTAAGGTTCCCATCCTGCCCACCAGCACCACCAGCAGAGTCTTCAATCCATCAGGCTCTTCTCGTATGAGACCGGGCTGAACCCAGAAACACAAAACGCTTAGCTCTAATACCTTTCTGCTCACTCAGTGCCCACTCACTCTGCAGGAGAGCGCAACTTTCCACTCCCACTCACACACTCCTCTCTGGAAGGTTTATGCAGATCAGGGGAGAAAATATTCTGTCAGGACACTACAGACCCGGAGTTCTCCCTCACACACACACTCATGCACACACACATTCACACACTCTCGTCCAGCTTGGCTTCTTTTCATCTCAACAGGATAAGATCATCCAGAGAGAGACAGAAAAAATAATCCATTTCTCAGAGCCCGAGTCTGACCCGTCAGGTTTTTTCACAGCACAATGGGATGATGAAATTCCCTCACTGTGATAATAGTGTGTGTGTGTGAGTGTGTGTGTGTGTGTGGATGTGTATGTGGTTATGCTGCAGAGTCCAGTGTTTATGTTGGGTGTTTTTGCTCTTAGCAGGGAATTAGTAAGACAGCTTTGGTTTCATCGTCCTTAGACATGCGTTTATCTGTTCATCTGCATGTGAGTGTGTGTGTGTGTGTGTGTGTGCGTCACAAGGTCACCCAGTTTGTGTATATATGTAACGGGTGCTCTTGATACTGCAGTGTAAATGAGATGTGTTGACAGGGCCTCCTAGCTCGTGGTGAATTCTGCGTATATAACAGCAGAGAGGAGTGAGACTCGGGCAGATTATTAATTACGTTCATTATTTAAGGTTATTAAATCTGTAAGTGTGTAAAGTCATAATAAGTTTTCACATTTAAAGCTTTAATCTCTCCTTTTTTTTATCTTTGTTTAAATAACAATCACTATTCATTAAAGGACAAAAAGGCTTTCACTTAATCTGGTGATTGATTTCAGGCTTTGTTTCCATTTTTAAAATAAGTATAATTTATTTAAGGTATTTAAAACTCACAACAATAACTCAACTCAACTTATTTTTTTAATCTTTAATTACATGCTTTTATTAATAACTTAATATTTCTAGTGGTTCTTATATTTTTCTCTCATGTCTTGTGTATATATATTTTATTAATTTTCAAAGTGGACATCAACAACAACAACAACAAAAAAACAGAAACTAGAAAGACATAAAAACAACAACAACACACATCAGTAGACAAAGAAGATAAAAATATGAAAATGACAGAACACGAAAACAATCCACAAGATACAAACAAAACAAGACAAGAAGACAATAACCCGACAGCCCCCAGATCAAGACTCACAACCAGACAGCCCAGACAATATAATCTCTTGTCATACCAATGTTATTTAAAATGACTAAAAAGACTGCAGTCTAAGTTTAAAAGCCTGATTGCAGACGAAAAAACACTCTCACGCTGGTAAGCTACACGAGTCGCACAGGAGCGCCCTCGCCGCCATGCCACCATGACAGGACCTGTCATGTCTAAAGGTATGATGCTTGCAGTACATTAAGGAACAAAACAGCATTGCCTGGGAACTCTTCATTACCCTAAACAAATGTAAAGACTGTTACAAGACTAATCCCTCCATCCTTACTCATGATGACCAACTGTAAAGTTTGGTAGCACCAACAGAGAGCCTGCCCCCTTCCTGGATTATCTAAAGACCTTATTTGGCGTCACCCTCTGGGCAGTGGGTGTTCAGCTCCTTTCTAATAACAGCCTGCAGGGTGTGATGATGGGACTCAGTAAAAACAAAGTGACCAGGTGCCAAATCGTTAGCGGTCATTCAAGAGGAAGGCATGGAGGAGGGGCTGACTTTGAATGTTGTGTTTACAAGCTGCAACCAACAAATCTCACTCACTCTGCCTTTCAAGTATACAAGGAAGCCCCAGGCGAGGTTCATTTATATCTTTGATAATCAGAATTCCTTTTATAACTCATATATAATGTTTAATACCAACCTCCAAACAGCTCACCTTCAAATGGAACTTCTCTGTGACACAGACAAAGAAGCTCTGATTGATGCTGCTCTCTAGCTGCTCTGGTGTAACTCTTTTCTCCTGTACTGTAAAGTCTTGAAAGGGGCCCCAACATGCATCCAAAACTAAAATGTCCAGGACTTCCCTCTTCTTGGAGTGCATAAATAAAAGTCTCCCAGCCTTCCTGTGTCCCCCTTCCATGCAGAATTACTTATGAGTCTGTCCAGCTGCTGAGGCAGGCCACCACTCAGCTCTGTGCTGACATCAGACATCACTTAGCCTCTGAGTAACCTTCTGCACCTCAGCAAGTCATCTTCCAGTAACTCGGCTAAATCACTGTTGGCCTCTGCTCCGTCGTTGCATTGTTCATACTTTGATCATGACCGAGCCTCAGTTGCCACTTCTGCACATCGGGCTGAAATGGGCAGAAGCTCAGACTGTTGAAAGCCCAGGACTCAGAGTTTGATTTGTTTAATGGAAGGCGCTGCAATAAATACACAAAGAGAATCAACATGTCTAAAGGTTCAGGTTTCTTGTGTGGTATGAGGTGACTCTGCTGTACAGTTATTGAGGGCACAGCAGGGGTGAACTTAAAGCTGGGGTTGGTAACTTTTTGTCATACTGGTTAAAATGATCTTTATGTCCTGATGGCGATCAATACATGATGTGTTCCTAAAAAAGAGTGAAAAAAAAACTGCTATCTACAGCCGGAGTAAACCTGGGAAAACACCAACCAATCACCGTTTTTTGGCTCCCCAAATTTTAAACCAATCAAATCCCGTCCAGCCGTTCTGCTCGCCTCCTGCCCGTATATTTCCCCGGCGTGCACTCCTCCGAGTCCCCGTCTCCTGCCTCTACTTCCCCTGACTCTATTTACTGCCCCTCTCACTCGTCCTCGGGCCTGTCCCCTCTGACCTGATGAGGTGCTTTGCTCAGGACTGTAGTCCGGATCAGAGTCTAAAAAGCTCTCACCAACAAGCAGAATAATTAATGACGTTCAGTAAGTCCTACAGAAAATATATATTTATTGTAGCGTCCGCCTGGACGCTGTAGGGATGACGAGCCGATTGGTGAACACGTTGAGTTTTAATAACCGGTCACTGTCGACCGTGGACACGCCAACCAACAAAGCAACAATCAATGTTTGAATGAATGAAGAACTTCTCCTCTCCTCTCTCCCACTTGCACACTCTACACCTCTCCTGCTGCCTTCACTGACTGTCAACACTGTAGGAATTAAGAACATCTACACTGAACATGTTTAACAAACAGTAGAGCTGTTACAGTTTTATATGTGTTATAACTTTTCTCCTGATATCATGTCACCAGTACAACTGGATAATGCTAGCATGATAGTTGAGAGTACTAACAGCAGCCATGTTTGTTTGTGTTTTTAACTTTCACTATGATAATGTTTTGGTGAGGACCGGTTTTGAATCAGTCACGATCATATGGTCGAGAATCAGCGGCGCTCGTGCATGTGAGCGGGGGGGGGGGCGTCGTTTTGGAGGAGCTCCGAGGGAGGAGGGGAGGGATTAGACGGAGTCATGAGGAAAAGCTACATTCAAATTCATGCTAGTTTTCCGAGACTACCAACCCCAGCTTTAACAGGAAAGCCCAAGTTTAATCCCAAATGTAATATTTGTGTGTCATATAGTGCACTTATTATCTGATTGATTTAACACTGTGTAGGAATGATGTGTAAACACGACCCAAATCATGAAGAAGTTATGGTCTTCAAAAGAAATCTGAAATTTGCCCTTCAAAAAGAAATAATAATTTAAAAAAAAACTTCATTTTATTTTATTTTATATTATTATATTTTTTTTAAATGTTGTAATTTCTCGATGGACTTCAGTAGTGGAGCACCTGTTCAACAGACTCTGGTGAGTCTCAGTTTCACTGAAAACAGTGCGTTCCACAGAGGCTTCACTCTGGCTTCCTTCAGCGGTATGAACCTGAAACAGAAACTGATGTTCTTGTGATGTTCTTGTAATTAACGGTTCTTAAGTTTGCTGAAATAACAACATCATGATGCAGGTTAGTCAAAAGTCAAGCTTTGTCAGGTCTGTCCTCAAGAGGAGAAAATATGTTTTTTTTAGCTCTGACCTTCCTCATGGAATGTTCCATTTGTTCTCAGAATTCTGAAATCAAAGACAGAATTCCAGAATTGTCAGACAGAATTGTCAGAATTCTAGAACACCTGCTGTTGCTCTCCATACAGACTGTTTTTCCTGCTGACACCTGATTGGTGGATACCACTCAGACTGCAGACAGAGACCAGAATCCTTCTCAGACTAGAATCCAGACCCTGAGATCCAGATTCAACATGTTTTTGAATCAGAATCTGTAATTACAGGTTAGCTGTAGCTGAAAGTAAAAAGCTTTGTCAGGTCTGTCCTCAAGAGGAGAAGAAAACTATTACAATGTTTGTTTGTTGAATGGAGGTGGGATCCATCATTTCTGATGCTACGTTCAGGGAAGTCAGGAAATCTAAACGCTGATTGTCTTTAGTGACACAGCATCAAGCAGATTTGTGTCTCAGTGTAAATGTTTGATCTAGAACTGATTGTTAGCTGCTCTTCATGCAGATATCTGTTTATAGAGAGAAAGAATTCCTCCTCAGATTAACCACGGGAGCCGTCATTACGCTGGGTTGTGCTCCTCCTGCTTTTGCTCTCCATACAGACTGTTTTTCCTGCATATGTCAAAGTCTGCTGATATGTGATTGGTCAGTAGTTATCTGCATTTTAAACTCTGATAGCAATACTTGTTATTTTAGTCATGACAGATACCTGATAGAAATGACACAATCATCATGTATTCAAATAAAACAGCTGCCATATCAGACATGCTAAAGCTGATACAAACACAAGGAACATGTCTTGTAACACATTTCTTTATCAGAGGCTGGATATTTGAACCTCCTGCTCGGTTTGGACTGCAGAATCCATCCAAACGCCCTCTTTTGAAACCGCAGCTCAGCTGATGGATCTTCTCCCTCAAATCATCCTGCATCTGGAAACAAGCTGCTGCAGGAATCACAGGGAAGTTTAGTGACACAGATAAGCGCTGAAGCCGGTCTAGAGCTGTTAGATTGTGTAATGGAGAACAGGCTTTTGTGTGGCTTTCTCCTCTTGTGTTCTTTTTCCAACATCTTGCATTTTCTCGCTAAGTCTCATGTGATGTACCCGGGCTGTGAAGTCGGATATATCTGGCCCACAGTGAACCATTCTTTGGTTGCCTATTCTCAGGGCTGAATTATGCTTGGCTCTCGCGTTGGCCGTGTCTCCTGGTTCTGTGCTGAATTATGCTTGGCACATCAGGCTCTGCAAACCTTGGTAGCACTGCCAGGATTTTATGGCTCGATATGTTCACAATAGAGCTTTTCAGGATTTTTGAACGTGTCTGGACCTGAGAAAAATAATAAAGCCTCATTTTCAGCAGAAGGAACTCGCTCCCCTCTTTCTGTGTTGCTTGTACAGAAGGTGAAACATGAAAACTGACTCTCAGTTTAGCATGGAGAGGACATTTCCCAACAAGCTGGAATCTCTCTCTTTCAGGTTAACTCATCATCAGCTGCTTTCGGATTAGTTTACAAGCTTCACTGGATGAATTTCTCTCAATATATTTAGAATTTTTGTCCGTCAGTCTACACAGTGTATAAACTTGTTGGCTCTCTATTCGGTAAGTGCCGGATTTGACCAAGTATTCTGGAGCTTTCTGCAGCTCTTTCTCATCCTGCCTGTCTGTTCCTCCTCTCCCCATTTTTTTCTGCTAAAGAAAACACAGGCCATGAAGTCCAACAGGAAGTACTCCCACATCTGGTGCTGGTTCAGAACATCAACATGAAGAAGAAGGCTTTATGGGGAGTTAATGTGTGCCCCCCTCCCGATCCCAGCCCCTGACACCGCCCCTCGTACCTTCAGGCCACCATACGCACCCCCCCTGATCCCCCGGCCCTTACACCCTTTACACCGTACTTCCTGTGTCTTTGTGGATCTTCACAGGAGGGGTGTGTAGGCAGAGGTCGGGTCTCTCTCTGAAGCCTTGACTTGTTTTGGGAATACCTGAATCTGCATTTTGAGATGCGAGAAGGCAAACTGAGATGTCTTCTCAGCAGCTCTCTCCTGCTTCCACAGACATCCTAAAGCACACACACACACACACACGCACACACACACGCGCGCGCACACACGCACACGTACACACACTCTGCAGTGTTTAGTCATATACTGTGAGTCATGTAAACACCGCACTAAACCCTCTGACAGTTCTTCTCCACCTGAAGGATGTAGTCTGAAGAGTATTACCCCCTGACTGGCACACACACACACACACACACACACACACACACACACACACACACACACACACACACACACACACACACACACACACTTCTGGCCCGTGGAGTTTTTACTCATTAGGAGAATATGACTGTCTGTTATGGTATCAGCTTCTCCCCTCTGCCCTGAGCTGACTCTGTGATCTTTATTAAAAATGCTGTTATGTTTGGGAGAAAGGTTGTGTATTTATTCTGATTCTACGCTTAGCTCTTCCCAGCAAAAGGGATAACTATGTTACTGTGTTTGTGTGTGTGTGTGTGTGTGTGTGTGTGTGTGTGAGAGCGTGTCTACTTCAACCTTTATGGCACACAGAAGATGCAAGAAGTCCGATGTAATGTGTCCGTTGTTGATGAATGAGTTTGTGACTTCTCCCGTGTTCTCAACAGTTTCTTCTTCCTCTCTGTTTTCAGGCCGAGTGACCCCCGAGCAGCTGTGCTCCTACGTGCAGCTGTTTCGGAACAACTGGGGGGCGCTGGAGAGTCACTGCGGGGTGCTCCAGCTGGGCCTGGCCACGGCCCAAACACTCCGCCACCCCTACCTGCCCCGCTGGGACGCCTGCCTGGCCTTTGAGAGACTGCTGCTGCAGGTGCGTACTCGTCTTACTCAGACTTAATATCCACATGAGCTCCAGGAGACGAAACATGAAGTCTCGTCTCATCACCCAGAGACAGAAAGACTGGGAAAAACTAGATTTGAAACGGTGTGTTTTATTCATTAAGATTAAAGAATGGTGATCAAATAACATAAGAACACAGTATTTTTTAGTTGTATGTTCTTAACGAGGGTCAGCTGACAGACTGGGAGCAGAATCCAGTCTAAACATGAGTTCAGTTTTCTTACATTTGGGATCTTAATGTCTTAAATGTGCAAGAAGTGTTGGATTTTCTCCAGCAGCTCTGATTGTTTTCATTTGTGTCAAACAACCTTTTTGAAGAGACTCCTTTGACACAGATCGTAATTTTACTTTGTAGAGCACAGACATCAACGTCAACCAGTTACTATTTTTGTATTGTCGTATGACTTTGGTGTTTTAAAGAGTTAACTTGGATTCAACACAACACAACAACTCAAAGAAACCAACAGGCCAAGGATAGGGACACCCCAAAGGAAATCATTTCATAATCATTCAAACAGATTTAAATTGTGGCTGATGTCAAATTAGTTTTCAGAGTGTCTACCTCTAGCAGAGCTAGCACCTCCTTGCAGGTTAGCGTCCTCATGCCTGTGCTGGTTCCTCATGTCTCTGGTGGAGTGGTTATATGTCCGTTTAGACACCAGACACAGCCTACATACAACTTTATCTCCATTTACTAAATCAACATACTGAAAAACCACACCGTGCTACAAGATACCACATCTGTCACTAAGGATGGGAAATTCAAGCTAGAACACTATTCGATAATCATTGGCATCTATACGACAATTATTCAAATAATCCTCCCCCACACACACACTAACACTCAATAACACACTCTTACACGCACACACACACACAAACACACACACAAACACACACACACACACACATAGACACACTAACACACACACAAACACACATACACACACATTCACTAACACACACACACACACACATTAACACACACACACACACTAACACTCACAAATACACACAAACATACACTAACACACACACACACACTTTCACATACACTCACAAATACACACAAACACACACACACTAACACACACACTAACACACACACAAACACACACACACACTCACTAACACACACACACACATTAACACACATACACTAACACTCACACACTAACACACACAAACACACACACACAAACACACACTCTATCACACACACACTAACACTCACAAATACACACACACACACTAACACACACTAACACACACACACACACACACAAACACACACACACACATTCACTAACACACACACACACTAATACTCACACACACACACTAACACTCACAAATACATACAAACATACACTAACACACACACACACACACTTTCACATACACTCACAAATACACACAAACACACACACACTAACACACACACTAACACACACACAAACACACACACACACTCACTAACACACACAGACATTAACACACACACACTAACACTCACACACTAACACACACACACACACAAACACACACACACAAACACACACTCTATCACACACACTAACACTCACAAATACACACACACACACACACTAACACACACACACTAACACACACACTAACACACACACTAACACACACACACACACACACACACACACACACACACACACACACACACACACACACACACACACGTTACAGCCATGCTCTATCTCTGGAAATACGTGTGTAGTAGTGTGAGATTCAGAGACGGATAAAATTGCCACAACTGTCACTCATGTTTTCTTCTTCTTTTGCTATTTAATGCAGTTGGCATTCTTCTTCTTCTGTTACTTAATGCGGTTTGCAAACAGCTTTAAGACGCTCTATCGCCACCAGCTGGCGGGAATACTGTATTACAACCAGGTACCGGTAAAAACGATGAAAATGTGTACTTTTAAAATGAGAAAATATTGGAAGCAACTCTTCGATTTTTACAAAGTGAACAAATTTTTGAATATTCGAAGATCATTGCCCATCCCTACCTGTCACCTGTGCTCGTTTACATCCAGGTAGTAGAGCTTAAGAGCATTATGACAGTAGCAGAAATTAACCAGAGCTTCGATACTGTGACCAGCATTTCAGGCCTTTGATAATAACTCTTCATCTTTTAAGTCGACTACAAAGCACATCCCTTGTCAAGGCAGACAATAGAGCGCTGTGTTCAATGAGGTAAATCATGATCTCTGTCTGTCGGTGGAGTTTGTATGGAAACAGTGATGTTGGAAATGACTTTGTGAGTCTTGCCTTGATTTAGAAAAAGGCCTCTTTCCACAGCAATCATTCTTATGATGTTTAAAGACAGTTTTAATAACAATCTGAAGCTGTCAGTGATAACACAAAGAGGACTCAGGGTGGATATACTTTAATTTCTCCAATAGGTTGCATTGCAGCTGTTACAAATGGTTTCACTGCTGCAGTCTGAAACAATCCACAGAGGAAGAGAAGAGAAGAGTCCAATACTTTTACTTCCTTTGAGTCATTAAACCTGAATTATGTATAAAATAACACCCTGCTGTAAACATACAAGAATTCTCCCGAAGGTAGAAAAACAGCACATTTACTGGCAGTTTGTCATTAACTTACTCTCCTCCACATCTGTCCTCTTGGGTAAATATTTATTACTGATGCTCAGCAGGTAAGTGGGTGTTTGTGGTCGGCTAGACGTTGGCCCGAATGTTGTGTTAAACTGACAGAGACCGGAAAAAATGCAGATCCCCCTCCATCGTAAACAAGCTCCGTCGTGTTTGTAAGGAAAACATTTGAATCCAGTAAACACGGCAGATTTCCACCGCTATGTTAGGAGGCGTTAGACGGTGGGAGGACACACGTGTGTTTGACTGAGGAAAGGTCAGAGGGCAAAGGACGTAGGGGAAGAAATTTCCTCCTCAGCCATGATTCGCTGTTATTTTATAACATCTCTTACAAACAGAGCTGAAAGGCACCACACTCTACTCCATTAACGAAACACCACAGCCATCTCTCTTTATTTCTTCTCTTGCTCTTTTCATCGAGTCTCTTTACGTTCCTGCAGCCGTAAAGAAAGCAGTAGGACAGCCGAGTATTTAGGAACTTATTAAAGTAAATCACGGAAAAGTAAAACAAGCTCGCAGCGGTGCCCTGTGCCAAATTGGAATTTAAAAACAACCTCATAAACCTTAGTCCTCGGCTGGGGCCATCACTGCTTTATTAAATAAGGGAAGAAGACTTTAGGGCTTATAGTTCCAGTATCCCTTTACTCCACGACTCCACTTTGATCCACTCCCTCGTGGATGTCTGCTTCACCTGGAGGACTCAAAGTGCTGCTTTCTCAGCGCTCTTCTTTTTACTTTCAGTCGTATAACCGTCCTGCTTCAAGGTGACTGAGTCTGCAGGTGGAGCCCGGTCTCGTGAAACTAAAGAAAACTGTGTTAATAACAGGCTGTTGTTGTTTTCAGAGTATATATAACGTTTGGCCGGGATTCTATGTGACATTCTTCAAGATTTAAATCTCACAACCGAGCCTTGAGCCTCATGTTTGGGTCCATGTTTGCAATCAAAACGAGCCGGAGTTTTATTGAGGTATTAGGGGAAATGAGTTGTGTGTCCTCTGTGCCCCCTCTGTTTATTTAATTTCCATGTGAGGTTTTTTCTTTGGCTCAACATGGACACAGAGAAGTTAATTACATTACAAAATGGCGGAGCTGAAATGCCTTTCGGCTGGGCCAGGCGGTCGGTTTGTGTTTGCTCTCCCTGAGTGTGTGTGAGGGCCTCTGTGGGCACGACGGGGCCGAGCCGGACACTCATCGCCTGTGGACAGTGTCAGCTCATTCAGGCCTGTCTGTGGTGCTCGGAGGGCTTTGCAGTGGGCAGTCGCTGCACTGAGGCAAAGGGCCACTGAGTTCAGGACCCGGCCCAGTTCAGGCTTTAACTTTCAGAAAGTTGTGCACAGTCGTTTCTTTTAGAAAACACTGTGTGAAGAAACTCTTTCTGAGAAACACTGCACGTAAGGTAAAGCATAAAGTCCTCCTTAGGCTGGAGACATCTTTCATGATGCTGACCACTGACAAAAGCCCCGTTTCTACCAAGCGGATCAGTTCTGTTGGTCTTGGTACTGCATGCATTTTGTGGCATTTCCATCGACTAAAACCGGGACAGGTCCCCAAATTACCGTACCGTCCCACTTTTTGGTACCCTTCTGTTGGGGTGCCAGACAAACCGATCTGACCCCAGAAGGTGGAGCTAGAAACACTGCAGTCAGTTGATTGGTCGAAAGATTCGTCACTTCCCGTGCTACAGCGGTAACAATGAACAACACATAACCCCGCCATGTTTAAATCTCCAGTGGACTTCAGGAACATAACTTTTAATTTTTGGAAAATGGCGTCAAGAAACAGCTTTCCATGGTCGACCGCGAAGGTGCAGACTTTCCTTGCGTTTTTCTTCTTCATTGCATTTATTAGCGGGGTACATTGTGCCACGCTGCCATGACGTCACGCTATCACGTAGCTAACACGGCTATCGGCATCTGGCTTACACGCCGCCCACCAAGTAGGGCACGGTTGGCTGTGGAAACGTAAACAGGATCAGGCAATACCCAGTCCCTTCAGGAGGTTGTGATTTCCCGATCGCAACTATCAACTCAAATTCAACCAATCCGCGCGATTTTTTCGCGGCCTTTCAATTTTATACAATCACCGCAACTTTCCCGCAAATTTGACCAGATACCTCAATCTCAGCTGCTGTACGTCATCAATTTGACTTCCTTGGAACATAAACTTAAGTCCTCACTTGATCTGCACTTTTCAACAGCAAAACATGCACAGAGAACGGGTGAAGAGAGGGGACAGCAGGCAGGACAAGTGACCATGACAACGTTGTTATTTATAGATTGAGGGACTCAGTGTTAGCTTTGTCACCTACCTGCAGCAGGTGTGCTTTATGAACCAGCTCTCCCTCCTTCATGCATCTGTCTCATCTTATTGATGATTTTTACCCCCGGTGTGCGTTAGTGACAAAGACACAACCGGGGGACGTCTGTTTAATATTTGACGTTTGACGTTGTTGCAACCATTACCGTAAAAAGCTCTGCATCTACAGCTTGATTTATTCCAGTTTGGTGATATATCAGACACATTTAGTAAGTTTTGATTAACTCCTAGTCATCAAAGATGCAGATTCATTTCAGAGTGTCGTGAACTGACTGTCTGTGCCTCAGTCGCTGTGAGGTGCATTCAGGGACAGTCGTAAATGTGCAATATAGTCCTTTCATGACATTTTTCTGTGAATCAAGACAATCAAAATACAGTCAGTGGCCACATCAAGAATGTTTTCTAAAAAAAACTTTAGCATATTTACTTGCCCCTGAGATGTTATTGGAGGAAAAAAGCAAAAAAAAATAATCGCAACTTTCACCGCAATTTTTTCAAAAAGCTGTCGCAAATTCAAGCTTTCTGGGCCGCAACAATCACAAAACAATCCTGCCAAAACCTGGAGGGACTGAATACCAATCCGGCCTGTACCAAAATGTACTGATCCATACCAGACCGCTTGGTGGAAACGAGCCAAAATGGTAAATGGACTTGTACTTATATAGCGCTTTTCTAGTCTTTCTGACCACTCAAAACGCTTTTACACTACTCGTCACATTCACCCATTCACTCACCGATGGTAGAAGCTGCTATTTAGTAAGGGACCATCAGTGTTAGCTAATCTCATTCATTCTCATTAACACACCTCTGAACAACAGAGGGAGAAATTTGGGGTTCAGTGTCTTGCTCATGGACACTTCGATATGTGACTGCCGGAGCTGGGATCGAACCGCCAACCTTTTGATTGATAGATGACCGACTCTATCCACTGAGCCACAGCTGCCAAAAAGAGACCAATTCTCCAGGAGTTGCACTGGTGCACTCTAAATCTTCATTTGTTGTCTTGTATTTAGGAGCCTTTTCAATTAAACCGGCTCCCTACGATGTTTATTCACCAAACAGTACATCACAATTTTCTTCGTATGGCTGATTTTGACGTTACAAGGTATTCATGAATGCTTTGCGCAGGTGAGCAGACGGTTAAGATACAATGCATTAGCAAATTTTCAGTTGCAGTGGGCCTGCAAGGTCCTGAATCAGGGTTTTGTTGGCACACATGATAGTCTTCTGGTATCTTTATGGATGATCCTGCAAAAAAAACAAACCTGAAAAGTTGCTTGTTTACCAGATCTTTGCCCTATAATGATGATGAAACCTTCAGGGGAAAACTCTCCCACTTCTTTCCTTTCTGTACTGTGTGTTGTTCTGAGATATAAACAGCTTTATAGTTCAACATATTGACATTTAGATGGAGTCAATTTAATCTAAGAGTGAAAGAACAACCAAGATAGAGGGTTTGTATTCTTGTATTATAACGAGCCTTGATCATTAAATCAACCTAAATCCTGATCTTTCCCCAAACATAACTGGTAAGGTTTGGAAAAATATCTTACATTTTGGCTGAAGTTGTCAATTTAAGTAATATCTGGTTCCCCAGGTGACACATCAGTCTCCTTGGAGAAACACTTCCACTGAAACAGTCACAGAGCTTTTAAAAGCATGCGTCATTATGACCTGAGAAATCTCAGTTCCATCAGCTGTCACTTGAAGGATGGTAAGGGCCTGTGGGCGTGAAGGTGAACTTTTCCAGCACTCTGGTAAATGCAATTTGTACAAATCTCTAGTCCTTCCGACCACTCGGAGTGCTTTTACACTCCTCTTCACATTCACCCATTCACCTGACACTCAAACACTGATTTCAGAGGACGTTATTAATCAAAAGGAGACTGGTGGATGCTCCAGTTTGACCACTTTCAGCCCAGACTTCCTTCTCTGTGCGCTGCTTGTTTACAATCCTGTTGGCAACTTGAGAAGTGACCGTGTGTTCAGCAATTCACCCTCCCTTATGTGTCTACAAAGTAAATCTAAACATTACTAAGTACATAACATCCCCAGACAAGTGTCCATTCATCTGTTTGTGGTAAGTCTCAGTTTCACTATAGGCGTCAGCGGTATGAACCTGAAACAGAAACTGGTGTTCTTGTGATGTTCTTGTAATTAACAGGTCTTAAGTTTGTTAAAATAACAACACCATGAAACTGCTTTTACAATGTTTGTTTGTTGAATGGAGGTCTATGAAAGAGGATTAGAGACACTGATGTTTTTTTTTTTTTAGCTCTGACCTTCTCCACGGAATGTTCCATTTGTTCTCAGAATTCTAAAACACCTGCTGTTGCTCTCCATATAGACTGTTTTTCCTGCCGACACCTGGTTGGTTGATACTACTCAGACTAGAATCCAGACCCTGAGATCCAGAGTCAACATGTTTCTGAATCAGAATCTGTAATTAAAGCCGCAAGCGACGATGAACGGGCCTCGCACACCTGCAGCCGCCGCCTACGCGAGCCACCGCCACGTGTAAACCGCCGCCTGATATTTGCCACCACATGATGTGAAAGCAAGATCTGAGAGCATATACTGCGTCAGGTGGTGCAAATGTTCCAAGTTTTTGGCAGATTGCCAAGAAAACCTCAAACTTCAGAGTCTGCCACGCCCACAATTTGAATGTGAACAGTATGCCCCGAAAGATTTGGAATTGTCAATATGTCTGCTATAGAATGTGCCTTGTTTGGACTGAATCGGAGAAAAACTCTAGGAGGAGCTCTCAAAAGTATGCACCCTTATTTGGGCGTCATTCTTCACATTCAAAGCTGTATGTGCGTTTGATGCACCGCTTGAACGCCTGCCACGCCCACAATTTTAGTCTGAACGGAATTTGTTCTGATAATTTTGTGTCTACTATAGGTTGCCCTTGATTTGGAATGAATCGGAGAAATGCCCTAGGAGAAGATAGTGAAAGTATGCACACTTATTTGGATGCCATTTTTCATGTTCAAAGCTAGGTGGCGCTCTTCCTGTTGAGTTTGGGATATGGGTGCAAGAGGCTTTTTTGTGCATCCTGATGCCATGAATATGCGTAAAGATTTTCAAGCATGTAGCTTAAAATAACCTCTATGGGGAGTTTTTTTTTTTAAACTGTAGGGGGCGCTAGTGAGCACATTTTTTTCAACTTTTTTTTTGCGAAACCCATAAAATATTGAGATTACGTGCATTTTAAATTCACAAAAATCAATTTTCCGCCATTTTTTTTTGATGCCCCACCCCAAAGTCTGCCATGCCCACAATTTTAGTCTGAACGGAATGCCTTTAATTTGTTTTAATTGTCAATGGGTTTACTATAGAATGTGCCTCGTTTGGACTGAGATGGAGAAAAGCCCTAGGAGAAATTATCAAAAGTATGCATCCTTGCTTGGACTCATTTTGGCCCCATGTTCAAAGCTAGGTGGCGCTCTTCCTGTTGAGTTTCGGATATGGGTGCAAGAGACTTTATTGTGCGTCCTGATGCCATGAATATGCGTAGAACTTTTCATGCACGTAGCTCAAAAAAACTCTATGCGTAGGGTGTTTTTTTTACCTCTAGGGGGCGAGACCTATAATAACTTGCAATTTTCACCAGGCCCGATGAGTGTTCAAAATTATCCCCGCTTTCATTCACGTTCAAGGGTCCAAAAATGCGTTTTAAGTAGCGGAAGAAAGAACAATCCTTAGGGTTACAATAGGGCCTTCGCCACCATCGTTGCTCGGGCCCTAATTACAGGTTAGTTGTAGCTGAAAAAAAAAAAACTTTGTCAGGTCTGTCCTCAAGAGGAGAAGAAAATTACTTTTACAATGTTTGTTTGTTGAATGGAGGTGGGATCCATAATTTCTGATGCTGCATTCAGGGAAGTCAGGAAATCTAAACGCTGATTGTCTTTAGTGACAGAGCATCAAGCAGATTTGTGTCTCAGTGTAAATGTTTGATCTAGAACAGATTGTTAGCTCCACGGGAGCTGTGATGTCATTACGTTGGATTGTGTTTCTCCTGCTTTTGCTCTCCATACAAAAGTCGGTAACAAAGTTTGTGAAGTGTGCATTTTTTTCAAGGAGCCCTGGTGCTTAAACAGGCGGTAACATATCAAAACTTTTCAAAAATGAACTGAGATGTTTCTCTGGCGTCCCGGGAACATATCTGTGAGGGTCTGTTGTTGGTAGTTACAGTCGTTGTTACTGATGTTAGACTGTGATGTGGTGATTGTGATTCGCCGTAACTGACACGTCAGCGCTCACTACCTAAAACTCTAATGTAGAGTATATGTAAGATTTCTAGATATCTTCTTGGCTGACAGTGCCACCCCAGCAGCATACACCCCCGTCCCTCTATCCCCCCCCCCCCCTGGCCCCTGGCTGTCTGGCATGTAACAGGGTTTTAGTCTGAATGGATCAGATTGAGCAGACCTGGTCCAGCTCCAACCCGCAGAAACAGAATGTGAATGCTCGACGTGCACAGAGCTAACAGACTCACTCTTTCACCACTTCCCAGAACATCACAGAAAACCCTGCCCTACCTTCCCATCAACCAGACCGACCTCACTAAGCCAAACATGTAGACCAGCACTCCAAATGCCTCCCACAGAGGGCTGACTCAGGAGGCCAGATTCAGCCTAATGTTGTATTTTTCAAGGCCTGTATTTTCTTCAACTACCGGACATGTTAGTGGTGACGGCAGTGCAGTAGAGAGGAGCTAACCCCTCTCACCCGGCCTGGTGCTGTACTCTGCTGGGATTACCGGGGCAAGCCTCTCCAAACATCCAGCTTTGACGTATTACTGGTCACCACGCTGCAGAGACAGAAAGCTGCACTTGGCTGTGTGTCCCCGCTCTCCCATGAGTCACACAAACGGCCCGCCTGCTCCTTATCTCTGCCTCTGCTCTGTGTTTGTGTCTCAGTCTGAAATAATGTATATAAAATCCAGCCCTGAACCCAAACTCAGTGCCTCATGTGATAACTTATAGCATCCTGTGAATATGAAGTAAAAAACTACTCTTTGACCTGGTTTTAAACTTGTGGTCCGTGTTGATCTTGGCCTCCCCTTTGGACAGAGCAATTTTGCAAATCTTGCCCTGCCCATGCAAGCAGTGTTGTTACACGTGAAATCTCTGCTGTCTTTAAACCATCAAACAAATCACTCATTGTGAAAGTTTTCCGTAGAAGTAGTAAAAGTAAGCCTTTATGGCAGCAGTGACGAGATTCAGAAATAACAGCAGAAATAACAAATCTTTTTCCTAATGCTCTAATTCGCTTCTGTAGGTCACTCAGGGCGTTGGTATTGATTTCACTCTGTTTAATAACCAGTTAGTGAATCCGCCGCTCAGCAGGTTTCAATGAGCAGTGGTTTTATTCTGGTTATTTGTGACTAATAGATGCACGGTGGTCGGTTAGCTGCCTTATAGCAAGACAGTGTTTGGTGTGAAAGTATGTCAGATAGGGAGTTTGCTTCTTCTCCTTGTGCATGTGCGAGTTCTCTCTGGTTTCCTCCCACAGTACAATAGGTTGTTTGCATCACGACGTGTGGAATTCAAATGGGGGTCAGGAAGTAAATTTCCGAATGGACACAACCGAGGAAAGCCCATACTGTGCTGCTCTAGACACCGTAATAAGACAGCGATACCGAAAAAAAATCTGGATTATGTCGGAAGAGATCCTCCTCTCATGAGGACTTCCGATTTTTAAACTGACCCGAGTTTATTTCTGAATGTGTCTGCCGTTGACATCACTAACTACCTCGTCCTCCAGACTTCATTTTGCACCACAGAGCAAATGAAGGCGTTCAAAAGCCTCCAGGCTCACAATTTTCTTGAGCTGTTGGGTCCACGACCTGGGTATCAAGGTGGTCAACAACCACTGTCGTTAGGTTTTCTCCAGGGTGAGTTCCATATGAATTGTCCTCCTCGCCACAATGCTACCAACACTTAGGTTAGCTTACTTACCGCAGGTTAACCGCTCTAAACGGTCCAGTCAACAGTAGTTTGCAGCAAGTAAAATAATAACTTAAGTCAGCTATCGGGCTAGCATTACTAATTACTAACTATTGTTTGTGGTTAATGGTTAAAACTCCAGCAGGACAAAGTTGGGAAAAACGTAACATTACAAAGTATGGAAGGAGTTAGCTACTTAAACATAATAATAATACTTTATTTAGTAATACTTCATTTATATAGCACTTTTCAATACAAGTAACAAAGTGCTTTACAGTGGGCAATAAAAACAAGAAGTGCAAAGCAAAATGAAGCGATTAAAAATAAAATGAAATAAAAGCTTAAAAACCCTACAAGCTTATAAAACAGACCCTTAAAATCAGAGCTAAAATTAAATAGCTAGTTTGATGTCAACAATGAGATGAACCACGTTTTAGCTAATTATACTAAATGGGTTTCCCCGCCCTCCCTACCAGACTCAGCAGCTGACATGTCAGCGGGTGCACTGTCTCCCACAACTCCCCACAACTCCCCACAACTCCTCCCCACAACCCAATGATCAAGAAGGTGAGCAACGTAGCATGTCAATTAGCATTATTGAAGGGGGTCTGTGGGACTCTCTTTTTTCTCTCTCTATCTGTACTATTACAAAAGCCTCTAAAAACAAAGCTATAGCAAAGCTACATAAGCTACAGCCTATAGTCTGTTTTGGATGTTGGGCAGGTTGAAGCATTGAGTGATTTAGTCTGTTTTAATGTCACAGAGATTACTCAAAAAATACCTTAAAATCAGATATTTTGATGCTGACTGGCAGCAGTTGCACAGGGTTCTTGTGGCCTCTGGTGATGGGGCCCAATGTGATATTTTTCATGGGGCCCAAAATCCCTGGCGGCGCCTCTGGCCGTAGGACAACTGAACACTGAATAACTGTGATGCATTCACTGCACTGTGGGAAACAACATAAGTCTGCGTGTAACCCTTAGTTATTTTAAAGGGGAGAACACAACTCAAAACCATAATCTATTAAACCGGTACACATTACACACATTTATATATATTTGTTGTAAATTTAAATCAAATTCTGTAAATAACCTCAACCTGAGAAAAATAAGAATCAACAAACTAAAACTTCACTAAAATCTCAACTTACATTAAAGACTTGCTTCCTGTTAGCACCATCACAAATTATGGATTCAAGAAGCTGATCAGAAAACTAAATCCAGAAACAAGCTAACAAACTGACTTAAACTTTCACTAAGGACCAAAAATCCGCCTTTAAATTTGAATGAAAGAATGATTTGATATTTATTGTGATGATTATTGACATCGACTGATTTTTCATGATAACATCATTTTCAATATCGCCCAGCACTACTCCTGTGTTTAAGTAAATTTGCGATGTGATAGTGTTGCATTGGCAGCCACCATAATGCTTTCTTCTATTCACCAGTTGCTGCCAAGTTGCTGTTTGGCATGCAAAGATATAAGGATTCAAGATGTCTCACTCCTCAGCGATTAAACTCTGCAAAACAATGTTATGTGTGTGCACAGCATGAAAATACACAAGATGACAACACCAACTAATTATCAACTATTACATTAATCAGCAACTCATTGTCTAATCAAGGAATTACCCTGCTACGTTCTCAATGGCAGCTGAGATTATACAAGATAAACTGGATTAATAGATTTGTAGCCGACTATTTTAATATTTGGAGTTTAAAATAAAATCTGATAAATACAGGTGGCTCAAACTAACTCCACATGAATATTTAGACTGCTAAGATATGAGCTGAGTGGGAGATTTTACAGTCTCCAGTGTCTAACGTCTAATCTAAGTCTTTGCACCAAATGTGTGTTTGAGTGTTTTTTAGATTTCAGGTTGACTCTGCGTGACCGCCATCACTTACCTACCTGCATGCTGTGCTGTGCAAACAATAAAGGCGTCCGTAACAGTGTTTGTTGGCGATGCGGCTTTCCAGTAAAAAGCATGAGAAGCGGAGATCCATCATCTCGCCCATAAAACAATCAGACTGTCAGGCTGTGGTGAAAAACTCAGCCTCAGTTTGTCTGCAGCGACGGAGGAGGCTGGTTTACATTGTCATTTTCCATTCTGCTGGGTTGCATGTTGTTTTTGTGAGCTGTGTTGTAAGGAGAGCTGGAACAAATGAATATTTTAGTGAACGGTTGACTCTTTTGTAAAACCAAGACTTCAAATCCCAAGATCACAAAAATCTGAAGAGCTGTGACCTGAAAACATTTCTAAGTTTATAAGAAGTAGCAAAAAGATCATTAAATCATCAACCAAGTTGCCCATAAATTGTTGCAGCCTTGGTTGCAAATGTTACTAGAGACCATTGAAAATGTGACTTGTGTAATCAGAGTTTGCAGGCTGAGACACATCTGCAGAAATAAGTTCAGAGAAAGTTTGAGAAAAGATTACCGTAAAGTCTGGGATATAAATTGCACCAGCATTTTACATGCAAGCTACTTTTGAAGAAAGGTTTAAACTAGGGAAGACCGATTATTGGCCGGGCTGATATTCTGCATTTTGACGCAAATCAGTATTGGCCTTTTTTAAAAATCCGACGGCCGATAAGAGATCAATTTAAAACTGGGTTATTTTGGCTCAAAATTCACTAAGTCACGTGGCAGAAATGACACCGTCTGCAGAAACCGTAGCCTAGCTTGCGTTCCATTCCTCCCTGCAGTTTCTCATTACAGGGGCCGAGCTGAGCAGCATCTGTCGTGGCCCCTACAATTACTAATGATTTAAAACTCATACAACCCCACTTCAAAAAAACTGAAATATACCCATAAAACTTAGATAAGTGAAAGATTTCCTTCAGCGGTATGAACCTGAAACAGAAACTAATGTTCTTGTGATGTTCTTGTAATTAACGGGTCTTAAGTTTGCTGAAATAACAACACCATGATGCAGATTAGTCAAAAGTCAAAAGTCAAGCTTTGTCAGGTCTGTCCTCAAGAGGAGAAGAAAACTACTTTTACAATGTTTGTTTGTTGAATGGAGGTCTATGAAAGAGGATTAGAGACACTGATTTTTTTTTTTTAGCTGTGACCTTCTTCACGGAATGTTCCATTTGTTCTCAGAATCCTAGAACACCTGCTGTTGCTCTCCATACAGACAGTTTTTCCTGCTGACACCTGATTGGTGGATACTACTCAGACTACAGACAGAGACCAGAACCCTTCTCAGACTAGAATCCAGACCCTGAGATCCAGATTCAACATGTTTCTGAATCAGAATCTGTAATTCCAGGTTAGTTGTAGCTGAAAGTAAAAAGCTTTGTCAGGTCTGTCCTCAAGAGGAGAAGAAAACGACTTTTACAATGTTTGTTTGTTGAATGGAGGTTGGATCCTTCATTTCTGATGCTGCATTCAGGGAAGTCAGGAAATCTAAACACTGATTGTCTTTAGTGACACAGCACAAAGTTTATTTGCTTAATCACATACCACCCTTTTCTTTTAATGCATTATCCCTAAAGAGGAAGAAAAGTGCTGAAAATTGATGCTGCTTGCTTTCTTCATCGTCATCTTATACATTTTACAGTAATTGGTTTGCAGCATTTGCATTCATGGTTGTTTTTTTTGATGACCAGGCTTTGTTTACATCAGATCTGAGCTGAAAGAGTCCTCAGTTTCGTCACATTTTTAGCCATTTCTCTCCTGCACTTAATTTTGAGTGATCAGTTGATTGATATTTTACAGAGATGCAGTCCTCAGTGACCTACTTTGGTCAGTTTATTGACTTGTCTAGCTCTAACCAGTATGTTGCCCATGTGGAGTAACAGCTCTCATCATAAATGTGTAATCATCATCATCAGCAAACACTTCCAAGCTTGAATTAAAGGGATGCTGCTCCTTTCATCTGCAGTCTTCTGTCTCTCTCCTTGCTCTCTCTATTCCTGTGTTTTGGGCCGTGCACATTCAGTTCAGGTCTAATTATTTTACAAACTTCACAGATCAGGTCTGACGTTCTTTGGTTCTTTCTGGATCTGTGTCTTTTCTCTTCATTAACAAACTTGCAGCAGAAACTTCATGAACCTGCTGTTTATGCTGCTGAGTCAGAAATAATTCTTCCTCTCATAAGTCTTGTTTTGCCATGTGTGTGTGTGTGTGTGTCTGTGTGTGTTTGTGTGTTTCGTCTGTTGTGGTGAGTTTATAACCAGGTTGGAGCCTGGTGACCCAAATACTCCATTAACCCCCCGGTACAGTGTCAGTGTGTGTGTGTGACCCTTCACCTCATCATGTGACCCTCCTGGTCCGACCTGTCGTTGCTCAAACCTGCAGGTCTGCTGTTTGTCACTAGCCTGACAGTGAAACGTGTGTGTTGTGCTCTTATGTAAAGCTGCAGACGATCCCCTGAATATTTAACAAGCTCTTATATGTGGAACATCTGGATTGAATTATTTTTTACGGCAATAACGCAGAGAGAAAAAGTCGATATTGGTCTGAAGTAACTTTCATCTGATCTGAGCTGCATGCCACAGACAGACAGGGGGCTGTAAGCCTGTAATTGGTCTTTCCCCAGGGTATGGAGTCTATCCCCACATCCCAGACATTCCCCTTCTTCTGGGTCCCTGCCGCCCCCCCACAGAGCGGGTCCTGCTGGGTTTAGCTTCAGATTGTAACAAAGAGGTGTGAATGACTCCGGGGCACAGCCCTGAGATGTCCGGCACTGACCTCCTCCACTTCCCCACTGTTTAACGGCCTCACATCTGGACTGACCCGGACTGACCGTCTCCCCATCCATCCACCTTCAGTACCACATCAAGCCTGGAGTGTCTCCTCTATGGAACCCTGCAGCAACAGATCTGCACACAGACTGAGCCACAGGAGGTTCAGGGTCTGTCTGTCCCTGACAAAGACGCCTCTCTGTCCCATCGACTTCTCTTCATCTCTTCTCAGGGTTTGACATTTACCGTGGTCTGATGTCCTGCAAACACAAGAAGTTACTGTGCAAGGGGCGCTGGTGTTCGCCCTGTGTACAGACAGTTGAGAGTCGTCTAAGCGAGCAACCCAGGCTCAATTCAGATCCTCATTCTCTCTTCCCCTGGTTTCTAATCTTTCCACTGTCCTTTCCTGATAAGGTGGCGGGCGTCTAGAGCTTAAAGTGACCAGCTAACCTAGCAAGCATGTCTTTGGACTGTAGAAGGAAGCTGGACCATTTAGTAATCCATGCATGCACATGAAGAACATGCAAACTCCCCACAGTAAGGCCCCTGCAGGATTTGAACCTGGAACCTTATTGCTTTAAGCTGCACGTCACACTGTGCAGCCTACCTAAGAAGTCCAGCTCTTGATCTGCTCCTGCAGGGAAACTAAACTTGTAGACACACAGGTGGGATTAATTGTTTTTTGCATGCTACTTATTTTATAGGTCGCATAAACATTCAAGGGAAACGACAGATGGGACAAAGGCGACACCAGACTGAGTGATGAAGCAGCAGAGGAACTTATAGCATGTAGAAAATGTGTGAATATATTAATGGCATTTCTCTAATGCATGCAAAGAAAGTATCTCGTTTTTTTCTTGCAGACTGAGATACAATGACAGCTAGAAGAGTATATGCACATTATAGATTAGTGTGGAGGGGGCGGTCTAAGCGTGCACCATATACAGATGCTGTAAGTAAGTAAGTAAGTAAGTAAGTAAGTAAACTTTATTTATACAGCACTTTTCACAGACAAAAGTCACAAAGGGCTTTACAAAGACAAGACATACAGAAAAGAAAGAAAAAAACAAAAGGCAGCACACAAATTACAGTGGCTACATGATCCATAAAAGCATTAAAAGTTCTGCAAAAATCAACTAAAAGCCTTTTTAATAAAGACTTAAAAACACCTGCAGATTCTGCAGAGCGCAGGGATACCAGCAGAGCATTCCAGAGTCTAGGGGCTACAGCCTGGAAAGTGCTGTCACCGTGAGTGCTGAAGTGTGTACGTGGAACAGATAGAAGGTGTAACATATTGGACCTGAGTGGGCGAGGTTGCTGGTACGGGTGAATGAGTTCTGAATACAGCACTTCCAGAGCCCTTAGGTCGTCAAACCAGCTGCTCCTGGCAGTACCTCAGTCCAGACTCTCTACTCGTGGGGACAGAGCCTTCTCAGTGGAGGCCCCAAAGCTGTGGAACAGCCTACCTTTCCAGGTTAGAGCTGCACAGTTTGTGGATCACTTTAAAACACGACTGAAAACCCATCTTTTCTCCTTGGCGTTCAGTCCCAGCTAAACAAGAATCCTTGCTCCTTATATCCTTATAATACAAATACACATATAAATAAATACATAAAAACAAATTGTAAATATTCAGCTCCTCAGTATTTTTCTTTTAGGCTTTTAAACGATGGGTTTATAACAAAACAAGTGTTACCCTTACAAAGTGTGAGGGGAAAGCTATAGTTTAGATTTTTATTAGCTAGCTAACTAGTTGTTAGATGGTTGTTAGCCTTGATGCTACCAAAAAAATCCAGTTGGGGTTGGTCGTCACATTCTCTTTTGGGGTTGGTTGTTACATGTGACAACCAACCCCTATGCTGGCAAAAATCCTGCATGGTGAAATGAGTTGGAGTGAACAGACCCTACATTTGTCATCACTGTAACTCAGACAGTGACTGCATGTAGCCTAGTTGAGTCGGCCATTATTGTTAGGCCTATTTATTTTGTTCTTTATGTTGTTATATAGGCTGGCCTAAAGATGTGTTTCCTGTTCATGTTCCTCATTTTATGTTAAAATGCATTAAGTTATGTAGGTCTATCACTTGTCAGTGCAATTCAACTTTCAAATGTAGTTCTGCCTTCTTGCCTTTTTAAAAAGATTTTTCCCATTGAAATACCATTGTGACAACCATCCCCATAGTGTGTGACAACCAACCCCATAGTGTGTGACAACCAACCCCATAGTGTGTGATAACCAACCCCATAGTGTGTGACAACCAACCCCATAGTGTGTGACAACCATCCCCATAGTGCGTGACAACCAACCCCATAGTGTGTGACAACCAACCCCATAGTGTGAGACAACCAACCCCATAGTGTGTGACAACCAACCCCATAGTGTGTGACAACCAACCCCATAGTGTGTGACAACCAACCCCATAGTGTGTGACAACCAACCCCGTAGTGTGTGACAACCAACCCCATAGTGTGTGACAACCAACACCATAGTGTGTGACAACCAACCCCATAGTGTGTGACAACCAACCCCATAGTGTGTGACAACCAACCCCATAGTGTGTGACAACCAACCCCATAGTGTGTGACAACCAACCCCATAGTGTGTGACAACCAACCCATAGTGTGTGACAACCATCCCCGTAGTGTGTGACAACCAACCCCATAGTGTGTGACAACCAACTCCATAGTGTGTGACAACCAACCCCATAGTGTGTGACAACCAACCCCATAGTGTGACAACCAACCCCGTAGTGTGTGACAACCAACCCCGTGATGGGGTTGGTTGTCACAATGTGTCAGAGTGTCTTTGATAGTTAATTGCCTCTTTGTTACAATGAGTTGGAAAATGAGAGGGATACACATTTCAAGCCAACACCTTAAGCTTCAATTTAATGTAGGAATGACTATTGAAAGATGTTTTGATGATGAGCAATCATCAAAACAGTAAAAAGTGTGACAACCAACCCTGTTCTCCCCTACTGTGGAGCTGTCGGAGTCTAAGGCTGCAGCTATAGTCACAATGCAATGTTGCAATCTGTATCAGCCCTGATTTTCTCAGTCGATTTATCTCCAGTGAGGATTTTCTCAGTTGTGATCTGAATTTTTCCTGTTAAAACTTATTTAGATATGTTTTCTAGCAGGCTAAATTTCTGCTGAAAAGACAGACCTTGAACTAAGAATGTGAAGGAATGTGTCATGAGTTTACAGGACTTTAGTTTTTCTCATGAAATACATATACAGTGATATTGATATATTGTTTTCATCAAGCTGTCCAGGGCCTTAAATTCACACATTGTTTTCTGTTATTCTCAGCTTGTATTTGGGCCACATTAAATCTCTGGACACTAAATACACTTTTGCATTTTTAGTTATTTTGTTATTTTGAAGTCTGGTTAATTTCTGGATCTGATTTTACAGCTAATGTTTCTCGAGTCATTCTGCAAAACGACTTTCTTCCTGTGGGACATTGACGATAATCTGAATCTCGGGCTCTAAAAATACAAGAATCCGTCCCTGCTTCTCTTCAGGCACACTTTATCTTAAAGTTCACTTTAAATATGTCGTGTTTATCCTGCACGCTCTCTAAACATGTGTCCTCTCTAACATACACAGACATGTTGAACATGCAGCACGTCGCTGTATTTTGGAGCATTAGAAGCTTTCTGAATCTGGAATTCTGAAATGCAGGCTGAGGAGTTTATGAGAGGAGTGAGTTATTTACCTATCTCTTCCTTCCTGTGTTTAGCTGCAGAGGATTACAGAGAGAGAGCAGAGCTGTGATGGAGCCCACTCCCAGGAAAACACAGGAATACACCCCGTCTCCTCTCCCTCCCCTCCTCTCTGGGTGCCCTGAGACGGCTGTGTTTACATTGTTCAGGCTAATGTACTATCTGTTTAATAGGCAGAGAGAGGCCTGTTTAGAGAGGGGGACCTTTTTAACAGAGGTGACGGGGCTGGCAGGCCAGAGGGCAAGACCAACTCATCTCACTTCCTGTTATCATTACCTCTCTTCTTCCCTCGGACTGATAGGTGCTCGCCTCGCTCTGCTCGCTGCATTACTTAATCCCCAATCGCCTCACCGTCCTGCCGGCTATGACTGTGTTCAATCTGTCTCGCCTGGAAAATAGAGCATCACCAGAAGGCTCAATCAAGTTGCCTCATATAAAACCTCCGTGGCTCCACTTTTCAGCTCAATAGTAATTTGCATGTGCTGCAATTTAAATGTTCTACTAAGCATCTTTTTGCTAAATCTATAACTCAGCCCAGTGAACTGAGACTTTATGGGAATTGCTTTGGTGTTAATAGCTGCAGACTTGGAGAGCTTTTTGAATGTAAAAGCTGAGGGAGTAAGAGGGGCTCTTAGGGGTTTAATTCACTAAACATTTTCTCTTTTACTTAAAGCGGCCTGTTTCTTTTGGCTTCGTTCTGTATCAAGTTGCACTCGCTGCATATGTGCAACTGAGGGTTTCTTGTGCTCTGGTCTCTATTGTTTACTGCGGCTTTTAAACTGCCGGGTGAAAAGCCTTCATGTCAGGAGGATTTTTTCATGTGGCCTGGAGTTTTTTCTTCCTTACGAATGTGTTTTTGAGGGTTCTGCAGGATTTAAAACCGCCTCAGCCAAACAGTTTTCTCACACTTGCTCAGTCCAAACTTGCAGAGTGAAACGGTTGATCTTTCCTGGAGATCATCCATCGTTCAAGCTCGCTTTCGACGCCTCTGATCTCCGCTGCTCCGAGCTGCATTGTCATCCCTCAGTGTTTGGGTGAGGTGCTCCACAGTACATGAAAACATGGGGACTCTTGCAGCTTCCACTCACACTCTCCGTCCCGGTGAATCAGGTCAGTGTGGTCTGCTGACTTGGCCCTCCCGGCGTCAGAATTCATTTAAGCATGCTCCAGGAAGACACCACGGACTGGGAAAAATCCCACAGAGCCCAGCATTCACCCACGGATTGTTAATAAGGAAAACTGTAGAAGGAGCTGACCACTGGGGAAGATGGCCGCTAGAGACCCAACAATGACCTAGTGTCCCGGACGGAGCTGACCAACCGACCACTTCATACCTTAGCATCCCTCTGACTGACCCTCCTTCATCTGAACATATCGCTGCAGCGTGTTTACCATCCATTTTTTTTCATGATGAACTCCGAAACTGCAGCCAGCTGTGCTTGCAAGTGAGCATGTATGTGCGGCTGCGAGTGCACGCATGCAGTCATGCATGTGCATCCTTTAATGTGCTTATGCTTGTAACAGTGTCTCAGCTTCCTGTTGTCACAAACAGGCCCTCTGTTCCTGGTAGAAAAGCTCCACCTCAGGACAGATTAACTATCAGGTCATTTGTCACTACCTGCTGAGCACAGGCCGGGGAAGGTCACAGCCCACAGGACGTGTGTCTTTGTGTGTGTGTGTCTGATCAGAAACCGAGACACAGACGCATTCTTTGGATGTCTTCTTTAAAGACTGATGAACTCTCTGCAGCCGGATTTAAAGATTTGTCTGCAGATTGAAGATTGCGTGATAACCAACAGGATTATGATCGACACAAGTAACTGGTTTCTGGTTGTCAGACACTTTGAACAACAATGAGAGTCAATCAGTGGGAAAAATATCTACTGTGCATACTTTGATTCTCCTGCAGGAGATGATTACAGCTGCAGGCTAAAGCAAGCTAGTGAGGTAATCCTGAAACAGTTTGACTAACTATTCGTTTGAACACCTTTTATACGAATATAGTTGGGTTCAGCATCAAAAATTGCAGAACTTCCCTTTACCGATGAGGAACTCCACTTGCAGCCCTTACAGCAGGTATGTAGAGATGCAGATGGTCACATGAGAGTTCAGTTTCTGTGTCTTGCAGCTCCTCCAGGTCATACCTTGTTAGCTAACTCTCAGAATTTTCTAAACAACATTTCTTCCAAAGATGAGCAGTGTCCCCTGCTGGCGAGTACAGGTAATGACCTGCAGTCTGCACACAAAGATGAATGAGAGACAGCGGGGGAGGTCAGAGATCCCCTTGGGACGTGGAGCAAAGGTGGGACAAGGACTCCTCTTTGCTCCAGCGTGTAATTATACCCAGTCTCCCCCACCACACACACACACACACTCTGCTCACTCATGCCCACTCTGCACACCACCCTGTCGCCCCGGGGGTTTCGCCCACTCACCCTAAAAGCAACGACTCTAACCAATCACTACAGTTACTGAGAGCTGAGGGTCAAACTGGGTCAATCAGAGACAGACTCCTGCCATCCCTCCTCTGTCATTAATTACCTATAGTTCCCTGGGGCTGAGCTCCACGTGTAACAACACCGCTGCACAAACTGGACCTGAGTGATCTGAGTGTGTGATCAGGTGGAGCTCGGTATGAGTTTCATGTGTGTATCTGTGTCAGGGTCACTGTTGTCTTTATTAGCGGGTAAGTGAGTTTGCCACCTCTGACAGCGTGTGTGTTAGCGATAATACATCCAGCCGGCACCTGTCCACACTGAACAGAGGGGAAGTTTGGGGAATGGAAATCATAAACAAGTGATTTTCTACATCTGAAGGCGCCTTTTCGACCAGAGGAACTTTACCCCTGAACTACATTCGTTTCAACTGGTGGACCCAGGGTCTAAATTTAGTTCAGGGGTAGATAATCTCCCCCCTAAAAAGCCCCTGCTAGGGGGGTAGTACTTTTCAAAGGTCCCGGGACTTTCAGGGGGCAGGGCCAGCAATGCTGAATGTGTCTGATTGGTAGATTAACCGCAGTGTTTTTATTCCGCCTGCCGTCCACAATAACATCACACACATCTGTGATTCACTTGATTTCTCTTTCTTTCATTAGTTTTTATTTGTTCTATCTGTTTTGTATGTGTGTGTACTTTTCAAATGAAGCTGTGAATCACTTGATTTAGCAGCTTGTAACAGTAGTCTTCTCTCAGCCCACAGTGAATGCGTCTCTCCCGGTGTTACAGTTTTAAAAGTGACCCTGTTAACTGGAGACCTTCAGCTGAACGTGTCAGTGTTTGTGGAGTTTACACAGCTGTTGAAACACAGAAGGAGTTTTAAGATTCAATATCCTCATCAGATATTTAATGATCATCTAAAGACGTTTATGAGGGATGCATCCGGCTGAAAGTCTCCAGTTAACAGGGTTTCTGTTCTTTAACAGTGCTCATACGAAAAGAGTTAAAAAAGAAACTTTGTTTCCTGCACGACAAATTTGATATACACGTTTTTTTTTAGCCATAAACCCTCGAAAGAACAGTCACAACCCTGAATTAAATACATGCTGGACTGGACTCCAGGACCAGAACCAAACTCTATTCCGGGTCTAATCAAATTTTGAAAATCTAATTTTTGATTTTCATGCCAACGGCTACAAAAATGGAAAAAATTACCAACCAGATTTAATTTCCCAACTGGAACAACTTTGACTTTGCTCATTTATTTCTTTTAATATGACTTTATACTTCAACTCCACTTTGTTTTCAGGGCGAACATCGTACTTTAACTCGTGTAGCTTTAAGGGAAGTCATTAGAAAACATAATATGTTCAATTTTAAGATACCATTATACTAACATCCAGCGTACGTTACTGGAGGTAAAGTTATACTTTCTACTTACACCACAGTCTCATTGTTTGTCATAATCAGATGATTTTATACCTGTATACCAGTTTTGAGACTGCTTAGTCATGGTGCTTCTGGTATATGCACTAGGTAGGTCTTGACCTCATTAACTCTACCCTCAGAATTAAAAAAAATACTCCGCTTTTAGCGGTAGCGTATGTCTGACCTTGTTTCCCATCATTCAAATCCTGCAGGTTTATCCTGAACTTCAAGCTGAAGTTTTCATTCATAAATTGTGTTAACAAAACTCTCAAGAGCAACATTTCTCATTCATGAGTATCATACTTTTGTGATTCTTTCTAGGACTGCATTTCCCTGTGTCTGGTCATCGTTGCATCACAGGAAGCTTCAGTGATTTTGGAGGCTTAAATTGAATAATGAAGATCTGAACCAGTCCTTCAAACTGTCAGTGTTACAGAGAGCTTTGACTCTAAACTGGTCTTTGATTCAATATGTGTCGAGTTAGTGACAGAGCAGTCTAACAGCAGTCCTGCAGCAGCCTCTCATTGTTCGATTTGCCAGACCTCATCCACTCTGCCTCCAAACGTCTCCGTGTTTGTAGCATGAGACAACATTTTCTGTATCTGGTTTAGAGCTCAGCTTTCAACCGGAGCTGGAATTTGCATTTGTTAGAAGTTAAGAAATGCATATAGCTTTCCTCGTCTTGTGTCTGGCAGGGTTGCTCTTTGTTATTCCTGGACTCACCTCATATGAGCCGGCAATGAAAGTCATCCGTGGAGGGATTTTGAGAGAACGACCCCGCCCCCCTCTTAGTGATTGACACAAGGGTGCAGAGAATAAGTGATGTCCTCCGGGCTCTCTGCTGGGGTCTGGACATAGTTAAGGATTCTTCTCAGTCTGTATTGTTTGTATTATCTGCTAAGTTTCTTTGCAGCTTTTAGTGTCTGTCTCTCTCCTCCCATAAAGCTTTTATCTCTTTTAATTAGCGAGATTTGTTTTGTGTTGATTTGCACATGTGTGTCTAATTATATCTCTTCATCTGGGTCAGCTTTGTAAGAGACTCACGCCAGGTAGTGGCATGATGGAAAAATGAATTCATGTACAAATAGTGAAAACAGCACAGTTTGTTTGGCACTACTAAAGCCTGATTTATACTTATACATCAAATCGATGGCGTAGGCCAGTGGTTCTCAACTGGTCTGGCTTCGGGACCCACCATCACCCCTTAGCGATAAGTCCCGACCCAAATCAAGGAACATTTTTCATTTCATCAAATTGATTTAATATAAAGATGGTGCAGTTTGAACCTGAGATACAGAATATCAGATTATGCCAACACACAACATAAACAAGTGTATTGGTAAGCCCAAAACGACCAGCAAGTGGCGATGCTAGAAAAAGAAATATGCCCTTTCAAACTCTTTTAGCTGCATTGTAATGTAAATCAAAAAGTGCACATTAGGGACACAAGGTTTCAAGAACATTATGCAAAAAAATGAAACAAATAAGTCTAACTAGTGAGAACTAGTTTTAAAGAGATTCAAAAATATGTAGTTTTGGCATAACAACATGTTAGAACAAAAATTATGCTATTAAAAGAGAGAGGAGTGTTTTGTTTCCAAAATTTGAAGGCTTCATACTTTCACTTGCCAACACCTCGGTGCACACAACACACTGAGGTGTTTGTCGTCCTTTTTTATCAATATGATAAAGTCCATATTTAATGTAGTCGCTGTATTATTTGCATTTAGCCAGGCTTATTTCCCATAAGAAAAAAAAATACTTTCATTTTCTTCTTCTACAGTGTAAAAAGTATGTAGTCACAATTTTCATTTACATTTTTTTTCCCCAGCTGAAGGCCCGCGACCCACTCGAAACCAGTCCCTAACCCACTTTTGGGTCGCGACCCACCAGTTGAGAAACACTGGTGTAGGCTACGCCGGGGGTCCGTAAAGCTCCTGTACCTACGCAGAGGCCTACGTCAGGTGTCAGCCAGGAGCGCAACCGGGTCATAATCAGTCCGGCGGCGGAGATAAAAAGAGCTCTTGGAGACCTGTCACTCAGCTGAGCGTCTCCGCTGTGTGCAACACTTGTAGTCAGCTGATTCACATCGAAACATGCTTTAAACTTAAAACACCTCCCTGACAGCTGAACCAAATATGAGACCACATGATGTTTGATCCACATGATAGAAAATAGAAATCAATCAATCAATCACCCTTATTTGTATAGCGCCAAATCACAACAAACGTTATCTCAAGATGCTTTTACAAACATAGGAGGTCTAGACCGCTCTATGTCAAATTATGAACAGAGACCCAACTTCAAGACAGGGTAAGACTCAGTCTGACCCCACCTTAATCCATCATGAGCATTGCACATCGCAGTATTTAGCTAGTTACAGTGGTGAGGAAAAACTTCCTTTTAACAGGCAGAAACCTCAGGCAGAACCAGACTCATGTTAGACAGCTATCATGCCTCGACTGAGTTGGGTCTGGAAAGACAGATAGAGGGGAGTAAGAGAGAGAGAGATAGTGATGAGACGAGTAGCAGAAGCTGTTGCCCAGGGTTCCCACGCGTCCTAGAAAAACTGGAAAACCTGGAAAACAGTTGACCAGTTTTCCAGTAATGGAAAACACCTGGAAAATTGGAGAAAAAGTAAAATGTCCTGGAAAATGATTCCAACATGACTGTGTGCGATCTAACAAGGTTAAAAAAACACACCCCCATTCAACATTTGTGGCCATTTTTGTCATTCAGTTCTATTTAGGTCAATTTATGCACTGATCCTCTGATTATTATTTATTTATTTCAGTAAGGCAGCTTCCAGAGTCCTTTGCTGGCTCTTTTGTTTTTTTCTTAGCTAATTTTATATTTTTTGAGAAAAGAGAAAGTTGAGATGAGAGTTGCCCATCATTCTTGGTCGCACTAATAAAGTGAAGCGCTGTACATCTGTGGTTGCATTATTCTATAATTAATTTACCATCATTTTTAATCATGTAAGAGATGATTTCATCAATAGCCATAGACTGCACGTCTTCAATGTAGACTTCCACTGAGTGGAACATATTAGACTATTTAAGAACTAAATTAGGAACTAAATTTAGACTGTCATACTAGCTTGATCATCACTGAAAATGTCCTTGAAATGTCCTGGAAAATGATCTCTGGAAAAGAGTGGGAACCCTGGTTGCCGCTGAAGTCCAGTACGTCCGTATCGGCTGGAGGACGTACTGGCAGCTCAGAGGAATCTACGAGACAATGGAGCTCAGGGACTCCAGAAAGGTCTATGGTTAGACATTTTAAAAAGAAACAAAAGAATGTGTTCGAGTAAGTTCTTAACAATCAATTAATCAATACTTAATTTAAGATTAATTGTTGACATCCCTAATACATACTAAGAGAGAAAGCATGAATGATTAACATGAAGTTTCTTTTCTTATTTGATGCTTTCACTCAGATATTTGCGATGTGTTTGTTTCGAATGCTCATAACGTCACATCTGAAAGCTTCACTTAAGCAATTGTGCTTTGTTACATCTCCCTTTGTCTGCATCCACATGTGGAAACATCCCTGAAGAGGCTGAGACCATGAGGCCGATGTGAACACGTACGCATGTACAAAATATTTGTAAATGCATTTGTTAGAAATGCGTCAGAACAGCTGCCAAAGATCTGGATACGTTCAGTGCAATCATGACGAATGGAGCCTGATTGGCCACATGTTTTCTGGATCCAGAACACACACACATGCACACACACACACACACACACACACACACACACACACACACATGCAGAGACGTTTTATTTTCAGTGAGCTACACATGACACAAATAAATACACTGTGTTGAAATAACTTGAACATATTGGCTTTTGTATGACAGTCCGTTTGGATTCGGCCTGCAGAGCCGCGTTGAAAAGTTTCCACCGCCTGTCGTGTCGGGTACCAGCCGAAGCCAAAGCTAAGCTGTTCCAGGCTCCAACACCGTCCAATAGGAAGACTCCATCTGACAGAAAACCTCACTAATGCCTGTGTTTTCCTTGCTCCAGCTTTCATCTGGAGTGAACTCACATGGCCCACTTTTGTTCTTCTATTGTTCCGAGTCGCTGTGCTTGGAGACACATGTGGGCCTGTTTGTCCCGCTGCTGTTTTCATGGTGAGAGGAATGAAAGTAACCCAAAACGAGCACCGACGCCGAACCGCTGATTATGAGCAGAGAGAGGGACGGAGGGGCTCCTGGAGGGGGCCGCTGGGCCACATGGCGGGCCTATGAGAAAGCAGCCCCCTCCTCAGAAGCTGTTAAAGATGCTGTGTGTGATTCTTCATCTCTGATGTCTCAACATCACAGCATGCTCTCCTGACTCCAGGCGTGATGTGCTACATTTTAAGGCCTTTTGTTTTAGAGGTGACATGAGTTATAGCAGCTGTAATTTGCTCACTTTTGGTGGTCATGTTTGTGTGTGGCTCGGGATTGTGTTGTCATACGCTTTCAACTAATTCTTATCTGTGTATTGTGGTTATTAGGAGTTCACTGTAGAGGGAATAAAGCATGAATCCAGTGACACATTGAACGCATTCTACACATCTGGACGCAGGGATCAGAAGTTCAGACGTCCTCAGTCACACTGCACAAACCACTTCTCCACATCCTGCCTGAAGCACAACAATACAGAGGCTCCACTGCACAGTCAGAATTAGATTTCTGCAACTTTGCACTGGAGCATTCTGCACTTTCACTTCTTTAAATAGAACTAAAAGACATTTGCTTTAAATTTGATGAGCGACTGTTTAAAATAAACACAAATTCCTTACACTTACAGTCAGGTAGAGCCTCCTAAATCCAATCTGAGATCCAGAATCCCTGCGATAAATCTCACTTGTGAAGCTCTTCATTTTCAGTTTGTGTTGTGACTGTGTCATAAAGGTGCCGACTCAGCTCTGTGGTCATTTGTGGAGGCTGCAGTGCGTGGACATTTTACACCGCATTAAATTATGGAGAAAGTTGTTTGCAGAACTTTTTCCTCTAACTTTTAAAAGCAAAGGAGGTGGACAAACTTTTAAAAACACAGAGTACAGTCGAGAGTTTCTTTAACCTAATCCAAACGTTTTTCCAGATGACATCTATAATTTCCAACAAGACATTACAATCCATCACCATGTGATCAAACTGATCCTGAGGGCATATTCTTGTTGCAGGAATATTGATGTTGACATATGAGTCAAGTCTCCTCTTTGAACATTGTGTCTGTTATCTCTACCTCTTCTGGTTTCAGTGACTTTGTAGAGATCAGCAGCTTAGAGATACTCTCTCCAGCTCTGGATCACAGGACAGGATGTTGCTCCACTTTCCCCTCTCAGAGATGGTTGGTGTCCAGTAGCTCCTCAGGCTGCTCTCACATCTGTGCCCGCTAACTGTCATTATTTCCCCACGACCAAGACCAGCCTGAGACCACACTAACGTTTTTACCACAGTGTCAACAGGCAGAGGGGGAATGTGAGGGACTACTTTCTGTGGATTGATATGACGTGTGATCAGGTTGTTTTTAGCATCGCTTTCAATGTTGAGAATTAATCACAGCTGTTATGGGGTTTTGACCATAGACTGTATAAATAATGGATGTAGTATCCGTGAGGTCACCCATCTGTTTCTGAAGCGCTGTTTTGAGGGCAATCGTCAGCCGGAGCCATAATAGAAATATTGAACTCAACATAACTGCTGTCGAGCGAGTGTGACGTAAAGAGGCGGGCTTTGAGCCTCCTAGCCAACAGCTACAGTGTTCCCGCCTGTCAATCAAGTCAGCTGTGCCTCTCATTGGAAGACTCGTAAACTCAATATCTTTGAAATTACCAGCTATCCAGACTACACTCGTCTTTTGTCCGAGGCTGTAAACATGTTTATTTCTGTTGTAAAGATCGTCTTTTTTGAATTGGTGTGTATGTGGTTTTCGGTACTTCCAGAGCCAGCCTCTAGTGGACACTCAAAGAACTGCAGTTTTTAAAACTTCCGCATTGGCTTCAATTATCTCGTGTGGAGTTTGCCGCTTGGTTTTGACCAATCAGAAGCATTCTATTGTGTTCCGTTCCTTCCTGCTTTGATGCATTCCATTCCTTTCCTTTGAATTCCATTCTAAGATTAGTATCACAGAGTCAACAGGTAGAGAGGGAACGTGACAGACTTCTTTCAGAGGATTGTTTGATATGATGTGTGTGATGAGGCGGGCACTTTTTCTGTTGAGCATTAAGTGTCCTGCATTTGAAGTTAACTAGTAGGGGAGAACGGGGTTGGTTGTCACACGGGTTGGTTGGCACACTCGTTATATCTCGCCACCAGAGGGCGCTGTCTTTCAAATTGGGGTATGGACATTTGTAGAATTAGGATCAGAGCTCACCTACATAGTCTTCTCTGGAGTAAGACAGCTGAACTTGAGGTGAGAGGACTTTTTGTGTTTTTCATGTCAAATTGTAAATATTCAGCTCCTCAGTATTTTTCTTCTAGGCTTTTAAATGATGGGTTTATAACAAAACAAGTGTTACCCTTACAAAGTGTGAGGGGAAAGCTAGAGTTTAGACTTTTATTAGCTAGCTGGGGTTGGTCGTCACATTCTCTTTGTGTGACAACCAACCCCATGTGTGACAACCATCCCCATAGTGTGTGACAACCAACCCCATAGTGTGTGACAACCAACCCCATAGTGTGTGACAACCAACCCCATAGTGTGTGACAACCAACCCCATAGTGTGTGACAGCCAACCCCATGGTGTGTGACAACCAACCCCATAGTGTGTGACAGCCAACCCCATGGTGTGTGACAGCCAACCCCATGGTGTGTGACAACCAATCCCATAGTGTGTGACAACCAACCCCATAGTGTGTGACAACCAACCCCATAGTGTGTGACAACCAACCCCATAGTGTGTGACAACCATCCCCATAGTGTGTGACAGCCAACCCCATAGTGTGTGACAGCCAACCCCATGGTGTGTGACAACCAACCCCATAGTGTGTGACAACCAACCCCATAGTGTGTGACAACCAACCCCATAGTGTGTGACAACCATCCCCATAGTGTGTGACAGCCAACCCCATAGTGTGTGACAACCATCTCTGTGATGGGGTTGGTTGTCACAATGTGTCAGAGTGTCTTTGATAGTTAATTGCCTCTTTGTTACAATGAGTTGGAAAATGAGAAGGACTCACATTTCAAGTCAACACCTTAAGCTTCAATTTATTGTAAGAATGACTATTGAAAGATGTTTTGATGATGAGCAATCATCAAAACAGTAAAAAGTGTGACAACCAACCCCGTTCTCCCCTACATTTAATATATGTCAGTTTGTATCAGTGAAGTCTTTGAGTTGTTGAGCTGAAATACCCGTCAGCAGAGTTCTTACTGTAAAGCTGATACTTTATTTAGGACTGCTGGGTAGAGCTGTGAGGCTTATATTATGTAAGCAGTTTACTTTGTGGAGCTCTGAAGCTGTCAGCCTCTCATCGTCGGTGTGATTCTCACACTCTTTGTGGTGTTTGAGCAGCAGTCCCTCTCTGTCACTGTGACATGTTTGGTCGTTGTTTAGCAGCGAGTCTCTGCGCTGCATCACAGGACAGACAAACTGAGAGACAGGCATCGGTGATGTGTTTACCGTCTGCTCAGGAAGGACAGACACGACGAGGAAGAGAGAGGTTTTCAGAGGCGAGGGGTGAGGGGCGTCTGAGGATTTACTGCCACACATCCACCATTATTTATACGAGAGGCCACTCAAACATTAGCGTAGCCTCTGTGGTAAACAGGTCGGGGACTGCCGTCTTTATTATACAGGACCCACCTGGGACGGGGACCCCAAAGGTGACGGAGGGATCATCACATTGAAAACAGCTGCTGACATTTAGAAACCTCTTGCTGACTGAAAATAAACATCACTTTAAAGAACATGACCTCCTCACGTCAGGAAATTATGGACGCCAACAATAAGAGAGTTACTAACTTCCTAAAGGTGATACTTTAAGCTATTGAAGGGGACACTTGAGGGGAAGTGTGTTTTCCTTCAACCATTGACTTTATTTTTAGGTCTAAAAGGGGGAAACAATAACACCCACAATGTAATAGTTAGGAGCTAATGCCCCCGATCAAAGCGTGTCTACTAAAAGATCATGTCGAGGCTCAGATTTTTATTTAAGTGTCTGGAAATTTCAAAGACAAAGATTTAAAATAAATCAACCAATGGGGAAGAATTACCTGTCAAACTTCTTGGATGACTTACTTTAAGAAACTACATTAAATTTTTCCTTATTCCACTGGCAGAATTTTTTTTACTTATAATGTGCAATTCCAGCTTAAATTTTGGCTTGTAATACCTTCAAATTTGAGATTTTTCTGGACTTGTCAGGTGAGTGTGGCTAACCAGAATTAAGACCAATAAACTTGCTTATTTTCTGACTTTTTTAAGGGGGGGGGGTTGTATATATGTAATTATGTCTGTGTGCCTGGCAACTGCATTTTAAGAAGTACTATACAAAATAAAAAGTGATTATAGAAATGATTTAACAGAGGCGGAGTTGGACAATAGCTTACCTGCCTAGCAGACGGCTACAACGCCAACCTTTCATTTAAATCAGCCACGCCCTGTCTTTGTGATTTATGCTTAAGGCTGATTTATACTTCTGCGTTGAATCAACGGTGTACCCTACGCCGGGGGTCCGCGTAGCTCCCGTACCTACGCCGAGGCCTACGCACGTAGCTGACGTGCACCTCCTCCAAAATGTAACTCCCCGTAGAGCCGACGCGGACCGCAAGCTCTGTGATTGGTCCGCCCGGGGGCTTTGTCTTTCCCGCATTTAAAACACTTCCGGGATCCCGGACATCGGCTGCACATCGGCCGTGTATTTCATCTCCTCCTCTCTATTCTTCATGTAATCATGTCTGTATGATAAACAGCAACATGTATCAGCTGTAGATTAACATAACACGCTCTGAATCTCTGTGGAAAAGTAAACAGAGATCGTAGCGGGACCGGGAGCAGGCGGCCGGCTATCAGAGAGACCGCACTGTCCTCAGGCGTTTCGGCGGAGAATTGCTTCGCGACACGGACACACCGACGCACAAGTATGTGGGGCTCATGTCCGCGTCAGCCCCTGCTGCGTAGGGGAGACGCAGAAGTATAAATCAGCCTTTAACCTCACCCCCTTATACCTGACCGGCCTCCTCAAAAAACCACTCCCCATCTCGTCGCCTCAAATCCTCAGATGCTAATCTCCTGTCCCCCATCACCAAGACCAAGCACCACACCTTCGGGGGCAGAGCCTTTGCCACCGCTGCCCCAACTCTCTGTGACTCTGTCCCACCAAACATCCTCAACTCCGACTCACATCACTCATTTAAAATCAATCATAACCTACCAATTCAAAAAAGCCTACAACACATGACTTCTACGTGTTCCCCATCTTCGATCCATCCTTTTTTTGCACTTCAAGTAAGGCAACTTTAAGTACCTAGAAAGATGCTATTATTATAATCTAACTGTTAGCCTTAATATCAATCAATCAATCAAGCTTTATTTATAAAGCAGCTTTCATACAAATCAAATGCAACCCGAAGTGCTTTACAGTAATTGAAAACAAGAAAGAAGCAGAAATAAAATAATGGCAAGACATAAAAACAAAAATTGATTTTAAAGTAGAGACTAATGAACACCGACAACAATAAAATATGTGTAATTAAAATAAGTTAAAGCGTCAAATTAATATTAAGAATATTAATAGTTGGAATTAATACAGTTAAAAAGGGTAAGGATAAGAGTTGAAAATAAAATGAAGGCTAAAAATATCAATAAAACTGAGTAGATAAATTAAAATACATACATGAATGAATAAATAAATAGAAATATAATATAACCAAAATAGATGGGTTGTAAAAATATTCACTCCTATTCACTTGTCAGGATTAAACAAAGAGGTATCAAGACCAACACTGTTTTCTGTGCCGGGCTGTAAACACGTTCAGTTCTGCTGTAAAAATTGTCATGGCTTGGCATTTGGAGACAGCCTCTAGTGGACACTCTTGGAACTGCAATTTCTGGGACCTCCACATTAGCTTAAGTTTTCACTATCAGTTGTTGCAGCTCGATGTTGCCTGAAGCAGTTAGAATTGGTTAGTTGGGTCTGACGCACCATTGTTCACACTTAAAGTCACAATGACATAAATAAATCCTCAGATCTCTGCAAATGTGAAGCTGAAACGCATTTTCTGAAAGGTCAAACTGCTGTTTTAATCAATGAAGTTCTTAAAAAGGGTCCAGAAACAGCTGTTTTTGCTTCTAGACAAACATTCCAGCTTTTGAGAAAATGTAAGGATTGTTTCCATCATGCTGACACGACCCTTACAGTCACAATCTGAGCCTGCCTGTTGCAAACACAACTTTTATCAATCCACTGGAGCCGGCCCAGAGCTCTCGTATTATAGATCACAATTTAGTGTTACGAGAGTTTAGATTTGAAAATACTGGAACTCCCATTGCATGTGTGAGAGGAAGAGTTCTTGGAGGTGAAAGTTGTCCATTAGACTCTGGGGAGATAAGGTGAACCTGGATGAAGCAAGGCAGAGAAATTGATTTAATTCCATCCTGGGTTTGGTTTTGCAATCCATCCATTCCTCCACTCCGTCTTACACTATCTCAGCCCACAGTCCTACAAGACCCTCTTGCAAAACCTCAGTGGAGCCGTTATTTCAAATTGATTTGTGTTATCGTACTCGTGAGTTCTTGCAGTTTTGATCTCGTCAGAGATATAAGTTATGATTTCTCAAAGTTATGATGGTCTCAGCGGGATTTTTATCTTGTCAGAGGAGTTTAACAGTCTGTGTGATTTGGCCGGAGCAGAGAGAGGAGAGAGGGGTGCACAGGGGGACTGGATGAAGAAACCTCAAGTATAATGTGGGGAAATGTATTTAGGTGTTGTTCTGCGCTTACGGTCCGCCCCTCCTGGTGATGTTTTCAGCCGAGCTGTGGGCTTAGAGCTCTGGGAATGTTTGTGTAGCAGGAAGCCTGGCTGATGTTGTTTGTATTGTTCTCTCAGCCAGTGTGTCCAACCAGTGTCAGTTTTGTTTCCACTCACACACACATGAAGAGAAATCAAGCGTGCACTCGTCACGTTGTCTGTTTCCACTCTGAGAGCAGCTCCCCCTCTGCCCCTCGCTTTACTGGGACCATTTGTTTCTGCAAGAGTTACCTCTAAAATACAAAGTTTATACGTCGTTTCACATTTTGTCAGTTAAGATTGTGCACTTTGACTTTCATCTGCTGCAAACAGATCAATGCAGCAGCAGCAGAGACACTTCAGTTTTCATTGCTCACAAGGTTTTTAAAGGAGAAGAATTATCTGCAGAGGTCTCCCTCTCTCAAAAACAAACAGTCTCAGTAATTAAAGCCGGTAAAACCCTGAATAAAGCAGATTCCTCTTTTAAAAAGTGTCTATGAAACACTCTTTCTCTTAGAGGCTGCAGGATTACTTCTTGCTGGCTTGTTTCTGTGTGCACAGCTTGTTTCAAGTGTTCATCCTTCAGTGTTCGTTTTACCCACAGCTGAATTTACCAGTCAAGTTTTCCTCTGCTCAGAATCAAACAGACGGGGTAATTAAAACACGTGACACGTCTTTGTTTACATGTGCAGTTTTTCTTCTGATTAGAGATCTGTTTCCTCGGATGCTAAATAAAGTGATAGGATTAAGACGTGTGTGCACATGCATCATGCATTCAATCAGAGAAAAAACATTTTGACATGTGCAGATTCGTTCCACCAGAGATAACATTCTCCTTCTCTCTCATGTGTGAGAGTTTGGATGGATGGATGCATGTATTTATTTACCTATTTAATGACCCAAAAGTCTTTTAAAGCACAGATTCCACCATGTTTCTATCAGTTCCGGTAATCAATCAATCACTCTTTATTTATATAGCACCAAATCACAACAAACGTTCTCCTCAGACTCTTTCCAAACAGAGCAGGTCTAGACCGTACTCTATGTTCTATTATTAACAAAGACCCAACATCAATACAGGATCAGATCCACTCCCATCTTACAGACAGGACTTAGTCTGAACTCATCTTAATCCAACATGAGCAGAGCACTTTGCAGCATTTAGCAAGTTACAGTGGCAAGGACAAACTTCCTTTAACAGGCAGAAACCTCCAGCAGGACCAGACTCATGTTAGACACACGTCTGCTGAGACCATGTTGGAGAGAGGGATAGAGGGAGATGAAGAGAGAGAGATGATAGTGGTGAGACAGATAGTAGTAGTTGTAGCAGCTGGAGTCTGGCATGTCCACAGCAGCAGAGATACAGAGGAACCTACGAGACAAGGGAGCTCAGGGCCTCCAGAAAGGTCTATTGTTAGTGACTTTAATGGGACAGGAAGAGATGAAGTAAGAGGCAGGCAGACAGAGGAGAGAGAGGGAAAGACTGGATCCCAGTGTGTCAGTTCCCGTGGCAGTCTAAGCCTATAGCAGTCTAAGCATATAGCACCATTACTAAGAGATGCTTCTGTGTTGTCTGAGAATCAACATGATGCAACAAAGGTACTGTGGCATTTTGCAACCCCTCTTTATCAGTGTTTTGCGACACACTAGGAACCCCCATATTTGGCACCACTGGTCAGGACTCGTTAGCAGAGATAAATCTACAGAATACCCCTTTAAAAAAACATTTTTTTCCTGCAACTTTACACCAGAGTGAGATGATAGTGGTGAGACGGATAGTAGTAGTTGTAACAGCTAGAGTATATCCCGTCCACAGCAGCAGAGATCTAGAGGAACCTACGAGACAAGGGAGCTCAGGGACTCCAGAAAGGTCTATGGTCAGTCACTTTAATGGGACAGGAAGAGTTAATGTATTTCCATTTAATATTCTTCTAATTATTGATTATGGATGGATTATGGAGCAATTTGCAGCATTTAGCAAGTTACAGCGGCATGGACACACTTCCTTTAACAGGCAGAAACCTCCAGCAGGACCAGACTCATGTTAGACACACATCTGCTGAGACCGTGTTGGGGTTAGAAAGAGGGCAACAACCAAGGTACAACCATGTCACGTCACTTGTGGCAGACATGCTGTAAGAATGATTTTACCCGAACCAGGAAGAAAGGCGGGTTTAAGTGTTTAACCGAGTCGCCAGAGCAAAACGTGGAGCGTGTATGTTTCTGCAGAATATGACCGGTCTGTTCAGAATGAGGTGTTTACATTGAGCTCATTTATTCTGATCCGGCTGTTGTTCCCATCAACAGAGCTCTATATAAACATGGCTGCTGATTAAAGAAGTGCAAAGCTGTGAATCAGTGCTGCTCCTGCACTCTGTGGTGATGCCTCAGGGTCAGACTGTTGAGCTGACGCTAACATCAGCATGCTAGCTAACTGAAATCCTACACTGGAGTAAAAAAGGCCCCTCCAAAAACAAGAAAAAAAAATATTTCAAGGTACTTTTTAATTATTTTTAAGCAATATTTTACCAGTATTTTAAAGCTTAGTGTCTCAGGATAAGACAGGAATGCTAACAATTAGTATTTTTTCACTCAAAAAAAGTTTTTTGCACTAATATATTTCATGTCAACTTCTTCATTTGATATATATTCACCTTAATTTGAGTTGTATTATAGCGGCACTTCTCAAGGTTTAAGACCATCTTGTACTTGAAATAAGATTACAAAGTTTAATTTGAGCATTTTGAGATATGATGTCTTCTCATAGTGAGCTGGATATACTTATATTCAGTCATGTTGTTTTTAGGATAAGCCAGCTATGCTCTAAAGTAGGTGTTTCATTGTGTGCATGTAGTTTGAGGATGTATATTTTTATCTGATTTAGAAGAAACATTGCCTGAAAACTGAAACCCACCCTTAAAAACAACAACTTTTCTTTCTTTCTTTCTTTCTTTCTTTCTTTCTTTCTTTCTTTCTTTCTTTCTTTCTTTCTTTCTTTCTTTCTTTCTTTCTTTCTTTTTCTTTTATCAATGGAGCTGATTTCTGATAGATCCTCCAATAAAATGCATTTACTTAAATCAAGTAAAGGGTTTGTCTTAAATCAACATTATCCGTCTTCTACAAATAAGATCTCAGCTTGAAAAATGTCTGAAATGTAAAATAAACCTTGTTTCTTCTAAATTACAACTCAAAACAAGATCAATTCAAGATAGTTTGACTTCACAAGATATTTAAGATGTCTTAAAACAAGTCCCTCTATCTTGCTCAAATGTTACTTGTTAAGTAAATTTATCTTAAATCAAGTGGGAGAAGACATTTTGACTAAAAATGAGACAATTTCACTTGGTAGGATTTGGAGTTTTTGCAGTGTAATAGTAGATTTAAAAGTGAGGGTTAAGGGACTTAAATCAACAACTCATCCTTACACACATGGACTAGGCAGAGTGTAATGGATTGAGCATGAGAAATTATGCAGATATAGAGCGAGGCTGCAGGAGGTTAGGACTGTATTTTGCAGATTGTCGCTTCTGCGCTGCGAAAATATCATGCTCACCTAACAAGTCCAGGTAAAACATCTTATTTCAAGATAATATAAGCACAAAAAAATAAGTCCTACATTATGATAGATGTTGTTTTATTTCAAGAAACTCTGCAGGTAACTTTTACTGTGTGCACTTAGTAAGATTTGAGTCGTTTACAGTGTCCAAATGAAACGCAGGCTCTTAAACTATTGGGAAAATAGAGCCAGCAGCGTGAGCATGATTCCAAACACGGGACATGTTGATGTGCTCTTAAGTTGGACGTCTTCATTGACACCAGCTGACTCCGTCTGATGTTGGCTCTCTTGCTCATTTGCAGCTGACAGCGGGGGGCTCGTGTAAACCTCTGATGAAGTGCCTCTAACAGCCTCAAAGAGACCCATGTGGGCTGATAGAGGAGTCTGGTTTAACCCAGAGAAAAGGAACTGTTGAGTTTTACAGAATTAGATTAGTGAGAAACTCTGGGTTGGTGTGAAGCTCTAGTTTCCCCCCCTTCAGATGAAATGTGGGTCAAAGCTGGACTGAATGAGATCCTGAAACCCTGTTAAACTCAGAGTGCTCTAACAGCTGGGCTCCTGCAGGCTGATGGGTGTTAGAGAGCAGACATGCAGTCTGCACACAGATCTGTACCTCTGTGGTCTCTTTCACTCCGACCTGTGTGTCGTTGTCCGGCCCTCTCCATGACATTTCAGTAAACACACTCTAACACACACACCCTCTGTTGCCTGTACGTGTGTGCACGTTCCTGTGTTTGTGTGCTCCAGTCCTGGATCAGCGTGCCTTCATGCAGCCTCTGAGAGCGTTTGCACGTTAGTTTGTATGACAGAGGCGTGCTGTGTGTGCAGAATGCCACCTTGTCTCAGGTATGAGATTACTCACAGAGAGAGCGTTTTCTCCACGGCCCGCTGCTCTGATACTCTGACACACGAGTCACTGTGCTGAAGAGATGTTTTTAATCTCTCAGAGGAACTTTCTCTGTGAGCTGTTATTGGAGGAAAAAGCTTCACTTGTTGTTTGTGAGATCAGTAAAATGTATGAGAGGAGAAAGATGTTTGTAATAATGTTTCATGAGCCTGAGGCGTTCTTCAGCAGCTTCATGGTGATCTGATCTTCTACTTATTTATGATGTGTGCTGTGCACGACCCATGCAGTATTGTGGTTGTTATTGGCGTGTCCTTGTTTGTTCTCATCTAAAAAAATGTAATTGTCGTTTTTTTTTGTTTTTTTGTACATATTAGTACTGCTGTGGAGACAGCTGAAGCTTAAATCATGACCCATAAAATTGTTTCATATCGCCTTAAGTTGCATCGCTTCGCAACATATCACATCACATCACAATGTATGTCAATGACGTATGTGAACGCAACGTATGTCAACATATGTCAACGCAACGTATGTCAACACATCGTATGTGAATGCAACGTATGTAAACGCAACGTTTGTCAACACATCACAACATATGTCAACACATCGTATGTCAACACATCGTATGTCAACACATCGTATGTCAATGTATGTCAACGCAACATAGGTCAACACATTGCAACGTATGTCAACACATCATATGTCAACGCAACGTATGTCAACGCAACGTATGTCACCGCAACGTATGTCAACGTATGTCAATGCATCGTACGTCAACACATCGTATGTCAATGCAATGCATGTCAACGCAACGTATGTCAACCCAACGTATGTCAACACATCGTATGTAAACGCAACGTATGTCAACGCAACATATGTCACCGCAACATATGTCAATGTATGTCAACGCATCGTATGTCAACACATCGTATGTCAACGCAATGCATGTCACCGCAACGTATGTCAACGCAACGTATGTCAACGTATGTCAACGCAACGTATGTCAACCCAAAGTATGTCAACACATCGTATGTCAACACATCGTATGTCAACACATCGTATGTCAACGCAACGTATGTCACCGCAACGTATGTCAACGTATGTCAACGCATCGTACGTCAACACATCGTACGTCAACACATCGTATGTCAACGCAACGTATGTCAACGCAACGTATGTCAACGTATGTCAACGCATCGTACGTCAACACATCGTATGTCAACGCAATGCATGTCAACGCAACGTATGTCAACGCAACGTATGTCAACGCAACGTATGTCAACGCAACGTATGTCAACGCAACGTATGTCAACGTATGTCAACGCAACATATCGCAACTTATCAAATCACAACATATGTCAACACATCGTATGTCAACGCAACGTATGTCAACGCAACGTATGTCAACACATCGTATGTCAAAGCAACGTATGTCAATGTAACATGTAAACACATCGTATGTCAATGCAACGTATGTCAACACATCGTATCACAATGTATCGCAACGCAACATATCGCAACTTATCACATCGCAACGTATGTCAACGAATCGTATGTCAAAGAATCGTATGTCAACACATCGTATCAAAATGTATCGCAACACAACTCACCATATTGCAACGTAGCGCATAGCAACGTATGTCAACTCAACATTTGTCAACACAACGTATGTCAACGCAAGGTATCGCAACACATCGCAACGCATCTAAACGCAGCTTATCCCAACATAACGTATTGCATTCATCAAACCCACATAAGAATCTGTGATGCTGAGGACTGTTCCCACCTGAGGACCGAACACTTATCATGAAGTTAAATGTGTGTTTTGATTAGTGGAATGGTCGTGATGTTAATATGGGGATCACCAGGCAGAAAGTCCAGTTCTATATTTTCATGACTTGTCCCTAAATTTGGATCATGGTCTGTGTGTCAGTGTTCGTCTTGTGACAGTGTTGATGCACACTCGTATCAAAAAGCTGATTATAGTGTCTTCCTGTCACACACTTGTGTCTTCTTCCATTATTAATGAATGTGCTGCTTGTAGCGTTTAATGATCCCGCTGTGATGCCCTGCAGTTCTGTTTAAAAAAAAAGAGCCTAAAATGTTCTTTTAACTTTTGTTTTGAAAGTTTCCTCTCCTCACCACAGCTACCCCTCGCTGTGGCTTCTATTTCCCAACATTTTCTGTTTCTCTCTTTTCTGTGTGAGTGAAATGTTTCCAGTAAAAAACAGTGGGCAGAGAAGAAGCCTGTGACTGTTTATCACGCGGTCTCTACCCAATAATGCCTTTATTTCTCTGTGTGTTTGATTTTATGTGTCTGTTTGGAGTTTGTTTGCATGACAAAGCGGTACATTTGATTCTTTCTATAAGACATAGAAACCTCTCATGTTAGCTCTCCCTCTCTGATGGTCTCACTAACTGACCTGTAAACACAGAATCAGGCTGAGTCACGTCGTGAGTGTAATCATGGTCACTCCCAAACTGAATTCCCGTCTCTCCATCTAATCTTCTTTATCGTTCGTCTTCCTGGATATTCTTGTTAATCAGTTAAAAAAGTCCAAGTCATCTCTTACTCATAAGCATAATTCATCTGTACGTCCGCCCAGGTGTGTGTACATGAGTGTGTTTGGAGGGATAATCGAGGGAGATAAGTTGTTTTCCATTTCCCATGTCTGTAATGAGCGTTCTCTAAATGTTTAGGGAAGAGCAGCCGTGTGGAGGCGTGTTTGTCAGAGTGTGTGATCAAGATACGCACCAACCCAGTCTAGGTTGTGATGCATTTACACAGACAACACACATATGCACATCTGAACACACACACAGTCCTCCTTCAGCAGATGTGCACATTTTCATTTACCGTTAAATACATTTACCTCTGTGACCTCAGGCAGAAGGCCCGCCTCCTCACATATGTTGCACACACACACACACACACACAGAGTGTGGCCTCGTCTTGCAGGACGGAGAGAGAGCAGCTGTACGTCAGAGTAATGACTCACAGAGCAGAGCAGCAGTCAGTGACACAGCTCTTTGGTTATTCATGATGAAATCCATGTTTTATTCAGACTTCACGACAGAAAGCATGACGGAGCTCCGCGGGACGACACCCTGCAGAGTTCAAAATGACGGCATGATGCAAAAGTCACAACTGCATCCACCTGACAGTTTAAAAATATCCAACATTTTGACTTCAGGTCTGTTTCCTGCCGTTTGAAGACTCATCCAAGTCAGAGGATGGTGTTTTGGAGGGAAGGGGTTTAATCTGTGCACATTGTGGTGCAACAGTGCCCCCTAATGTTGGAAAGTCTCCACAAGCTCTCACACTGAAATAAAAAACAGCATCCTCTAAAAACAAACTTTGTCTTTCGTATGCAACCGTGCCAAAATAAACTTGAAACACATTTCCCTGCAGCATAAATCAAGCGCCAGACTCCTCACACTTCTTTTGCACAATGCATTTTCAATTTTGAATAATGACAATCCAGCTCTTATTTTGAAGAAGCCTCATTAATGCTGCTTCAACTTATTCCCCCCTCCACCCTCCTCTGCTCCCCCCGCTACATTTGTAAGACTGAAACTGGAATCAGATGTGCTGCTTTAATGTTACACACAACATTTTCCCTTCTAACGAAAATACAAGAGAGGAATAGTGCAGCGTGCCTGTGTCACGCTTCTGTCGGCTGCAGAGAAAATGAAACTACACAAAGTCGTGTCTCCTGTTTCGTGTGTTTACTTCAGGATGTTTTCTCCCTGCTGCAGCCTCCTGAGTCATGAGCACTGGATGTTATGTACTGTCCCTGGCATTATTCAGAGGAAGTGTGTGTGTTCTCGTGTTGTCATGGCTGTGCAGAGTTCAGTGTGAGAAAAATGCAGGAGGTTTAACATGGCCCTGAGGTTTGTGGCTCCAGAGTTGCTCATCTGGTGATTTACGCTGTAATCTGTTGCAGAGCATGGGGCGAAAATAAATCCTCATTAAATCCTGTATGTTTTCACACACTTGGATAAAGCTCTGTTCTGTGTGTTATTTGTCCTCTGAGTGCAGTCCAGTGGCGCTGCGAGGCAGAGTGCGATAAGCCGGCCGGGTGTCGTGTGGCAGGCAGACAGAGTCCAGCCGCAGTGACCAGCGTGTGGCTGGGCGGCGGTGTCAGGGCGGCGTGCGGGGGCCGTGTGTTTGTGTCTGTGATTGGGTCCCACGTCTCGACTAAATTGCTACCCTGCAGCTCTGAGCCAAGCCACCCTTTGACACACGAGAGTAGGGGAGAGAAAGCAGATGAAAGATGCAGGAGGGGACGTGGATCGACTCTTTGAGGAATCAAGACTCTAATGGAACGATAGTGGCCAAAACTCTGATTTTTAAGTTACTTTTGAGGGAGTTTGAGGCCTATATTAGATCACACAATTGAAGAGGGACAGGAAATGTGAGAAGAAGAGAGAGTTGGGGAGGATGTGCAGCAAAGGGTAAAGGCCAGGAGTTGAACTAGCAACCACTGCAGCGAGAACTTGGCTTCTGCACATGAGTGGTGCATTTAAATCACTAAACTTAACCTGTGCATCAAATATGCAAATCATTCTATCAAAATATGGAAGTAAGCTGATGAGTAATGTCCGAACAGTTCATGCACTAGCCTCAGAAAGATAAATAATCAACATTAAGAAACTAAGTTTACATTTTTATGAATGCAAAACTGTATCAGTTAATCCACAGATGTTGCACCATGTTGTTTAAATCCTACATGCTTGAATAAAACATGCACACATGCAGAAAACATCAGGCTCCAATAGTAACTTAAGCTTTTATTTGAATGCACAACTTAAAGCTACAGTAAGGGTTTTTTAGCAGCTGATAAAACAGTCTAAAATTAATATTAATGCATCTGTATGAGCTGCAAAAGCAAACCAAACCATGGCTCAAGAGGTTGACTTTGTTTATATTGTTATTCAAATGTTTTAAAATGGCCTCAAACTGCTGCAAGGAGGAGGAGTCAGTCACAGCATGCTAACAAAATAACCTTCTTTTAAAGATTTTTCCCAGCCAAGGTGTCCTTTTTTGTCTGATAATATGACTCAAACATGCACAGGACAAGATCTGCAAAGAGATACATTATACTGTTTGTCCACAGGGGGAGCCAAAAGGGACACATTCAGAAAGTTCCACACTGGAGCTTTAAAATCGACTGCCTCAAGAGTTCAAATGTGAAAGCAGATAAGAAGTAGAGAGACAGAGGAAAAAGCTACTGAGAGCTTTAACTTGTATTGACAGAGAGACAGCCGCCTGTCCACCTCTTCTGCAGCCAGTCGACCTTCAGCAGTGTGTGTGTGCGTGTGCGTGTGCGTGTGCGTGTGCGTGTGCAGGACTCCATTGATTCCTCTCTGACAGTCCGGCGTGCAGACCTGTGAGCAGGCCGCTCGGCTGGTCAGAGACAAAACAGAGCCTCTCTCTGTGTGGTAATTCAGGCCTCATTTAAAACAGAAGATTTACGTCTCTGAGTTCCCACAAACACAACACGCTTCAGGCTGAAGGAGCCAGAGCAGGGGTCACCTTACCTTTAAGAGCTTTTCCATCCTCTGCTCTGTCTATCAATCCATCTCTTCTTTTACTACGATCAATCACTCCATCAGAGAGAGAGAGTCTCTTACAGGTTTCATGTTGTCTCTCTATGAGGAGACATGCAGGACTTTAATGACCGATGATAAAACCACAGTGTCGACAGGCTGTAAAGTATGCTCAGTACATTCCATAGTTTACTGACTATTTAAAGATTTGTTGTTGAAGAAATCCTTCACTGCTTATCTATTAAATGCAAGAGTTTTGATTGGTCGTCAGATTTTCATACTGGTGATTTCCTTTTTGGGAGAAAAAATTAAAGAAAGTGTGGATAGCATGTAGCTCACGATACGATACAACCAGACACAATACGACATACGATAAATTACTATAGGACATGATACGAAACAAAACAATACATCACGGCATGAATTGCAACAATACAGTATAAAATATAATACAAGACGACACGGTACGATATGTAAGGGATAATGTATTGTCAGCAGGTTGTTATGGGAAAAAGAATCCCGACAGGGTGAGACAAGACCCCGACATGAAGCAGAGGGGTCTTGACCAGTAGGGGAGAACGGGGTTGGTTGGCACACTCGTTATATCTCGCCACCAGAGGGCACTGTCTCTCAAATTGGGGTATGGACATTTCCAGAATTAGGATCAGAGCTCACCTACATAGTCTTCTCTGGAGTAAGACAGCTGAACTTGAGGTGAGAGGACTTTTTGTGTTTTTCATGTCAAATTGTAAATATTCAGCTCCTCAGTATTTTTCTTCTAGGCTTTTAAACGATGGGTTTATAACAGAACAAGTGTTACCCTTACAAAGTGTGAGGGGAAAGCTATAGTTTAGATTTTTATTAGCTAGCTAAGTAGTTGTTAGATGGCTGTTAGCCTTGATGCTAGCAAAAAATTCCAGTTGGGGTTGGTTGTCACATGTTGGCAAAATCACGCATGGTGAAATGAGTTGGAGTGCGCAGACCCTACATTTGCCATCACTGTGACTCAGACAGTGACTGCATGTAGCCTAGTTGAGTCGGCCATTATTGTTCGGCCTATTTGTTTTGTTCTTTATGTTGTTATATAGGCTGGACTAAAGATGTGTTTCCTGTTCATGTTCCTCATTTTATGTTAAAATGCATTAAGTTATGTAGGCCTATCACTTGTCAGTGCAATTAAACTTTCAAATTTAGTTCTGCCTTCTTGCCTTTTTAAAAGGTTTTTCCCATTAAAATACCATTGTGACAACTAACCCCATAGTGTGTGACAACCAACCCCATAGTGTGTGACAACCAACCCCATAGTGTGTGACAACCAACCCCACAGTGTGTGACAACCAACCCCATAGTGTGTGACAACCATCCCCATAGTGCGTGACAACCAACCCCATAGTGTGTGACAACCAACCCCATAGTGTGTGACAACCATCCCCATAGTGTGTGACAACCATCCCCATAGTGCGTGACGACCAACCCCATAGTGTGTGACAACCAACCCCATAGTGTGTGACAACCATCCCCATAGTGTGTGACAACCAACCCCATAGTGTGTGATAACCAACCCCATAGTGTGTGACAACCAACCCCATAGTGTGTGACAACCAACCCCATAGTGTGTGACAACCATCCCCATAGTGTGTGACAACCAACCCCATAGTGTGTGACAACCAACCCCATAGTGTGTGACAACCAACCCCATAGTGTGTGACGACCAACCCCATAGTGTGTGACAACCATCCCCATAGTGTGTGACAACCAACCCCATAGTGTGTGACAACCATCCCCATAGTGTGTGACAACCAACCCCATAGTGTGTTACAACCATCCCCGTGATGGGGTTGGTTGTCACAATGTGTCAGTGTCTTTGATAGTTAATTGCCTCTTTGTTACAATGAGTTGAAAAATGAGAGGGATACACATTTCAAGCCAACACCTTAAGCCTCAATCTAATGTAGGAATGACTATTGAAAGATGTTTTGATGATGAGCAATCATCAAACAGTAAAAAGTGAGACAACCAACCCCGTTCTCCCCTACTTGAATTTGTACGAACCCTGTATTAAGAACAGTTCACCAAAAACATGCACGTTCATTCTTCCTTTGAATAATTTATCAGCGTGTAGGATATTTGGATAAAGTGATGGACTTTCAAACTCTGGAGCCAAGAATAAGAAAAGCGTATATATTTGGATTTCTGTATTTCATGGAAACTTTGGTTTTACAACTTCAAAGCAGGGAGTTCATCACAGGATATTTATGATGACAGGTAACCACTTACACTTGTCAGATTATAAACTGTTAAATCATAAGAAAATGAATCATTGCCAAAGTCTTGTAAGAATTAAAAAATCTGAATACAGCTCAGTCTTTTGAGCAGGTTAAGAAGAGAAAATGTGGATAAATTGAAGTTATTGTTAGAATAGTTTTTGATGAAGCAGAGATTCATCTTGTGTCTTCTCCTCTTTTCGTTGTGTTTAGAGTCTCGTTTCCGCTCCTCCGGTTAGAGACTCGCTCTGTCATCCGCACCTTTCACACAGAGCAGAATGATGGTAGTAAAAACAGACGCCGGAGATAAACCGCTCGTCTTCAGGTGAATGTCCGTCTTTTGATGAACAGAATCTTTCCGGTGAACTCTCTCTCTCCGGTTCATCGCTGTCATTTCTGCAGGTTACACTGAGCACGACACGCGCTCCACTTCTGAATATCTGTGAAGCGTTTGTTTGCTCTGAGTGTTGTTGTTGTTTACATGTACAAAATCCTGTCTCTCTCTGAGGCCGAAGACATACTTGTTTGTCTTCCAGCTGCTCTACAAATCAAAAGAAAGCTTGCTGTACATGATTCAGAGTTTAGTCACCGTCTCCGAACATCAAGATTTATGTATTTAGTTTTTTAGTGCTTTGCTTGTTTCCCTTCCAGCTCTGCATGTTGTTATTTGTGAAGGCAAATTGGATGTGATTACACGTTAGCTAATGAAGTGCATGTGTGCATCTCCAAAAGAATTCAAATGAGTGTTTCTGGTTCTTATGGTAATGATGAGCCGTCTGACATCCATGTAAGGTGAGTCCTGTCCCGGCTCTTTGTGTTGACTGAAGTTACTGACCTATAGCCAACTTTGTTCAGGCTCCCTAAAGGACCCCCACCTCCAAACCCCCGCCCCTCTCCCCGCCCCTCCCCCTGCCCCTCAGGCCCAGAAAAAGGTTCATTGTGCAGGCAGCGAGCGAGCCAGAGGAGGCCTGGTTCTGGTTAGCTCGCTGCGCTGCATCTGAAACACTCACCTTCCTCCAGGGTCCGCATCTGGAGCTGGTTTCCTGTTCAGGCCGAGCCAGGGAGGGGCGGAGCTTGGCCCCGCTGTCTGATTGGCCGAGACAGAGCCTTTATGGACCCCTAGATTGCCAAGCAGTAATCTGTCAATCACTGGCATACAGATTCAAAGCAGAGAATAAAAAGAGAGAGATTATGATTGGACAAAAAGAGCGAGCGAGAAGCCTGCGATGCTTTAATGGTAAACCAATAATCCGGCGACAAATTTAGGAATCAGCCAATCAGCTGAGCCCGTTCTGAGAACAAAGAAGCGTTATGTTCAGTATTTTTATCCACAGTCAGATTTTCTTTGGGAAACATTGTGTCAGGATCTCCAGTAATTTAAAGTAATGGCTTTATTTGAGTAATTTAAGCTCTAAGTTTAACTTTGTTTGGACAGAGCGATGCCATTGTTATTCTATAATTGTGTGTAATAGTCACATTAAAGTGTGGCAGCAGGACTCTGCGTTTAGGAATGGTGTAATAATAAGTTTTGCTTCCTGTTATTACTGCAGTATTCTGAGCAGGGCCCCTCAATCTGCACCGAGGACCTTAAATGCCTCGTGAGTTTAGGAGCAGTCTTTTAGAGGCCGTCATAAGACCCTTAAAGGTATGCACTCCTGGAGATTTCAAGGCAGCCTGCCTCTGAGATCACCCAAAGCTGTGGTGCAAACATGTCTGTCACCTGTCGAATGAAGGGGGGTCTCAGGAGGTGGGAGTTTGAACGAAAGAGTGGAAAACAACAGACTGTTGAGAAAAGAGGAGAATGAACAGCTTCAGTGCATGCATGGAGATCACACTGCTCACATATCCGTTGCATAATGTAAGCAAGTTTAAGTCGTGCTTATTTGTGTATTTTGGTGTGTGTTTGCAAACTATTTTGATTTGCACACACAAATGCTTCAAAAACACCGTCCCTCTCTGTATAAACACAGCCGTGTGTCCTGCCCCGCCTCCTACAGTTTCTCATTTCTGTAGGTGTCTGATCTTTTGATGATATTTCATCAGCAACATGATTTATAAAGACGCCCAATATCACAACTTGCTTTCTGAGATGTATCATCCATTATAAGTTATTCCAACAGTATGAGCCACGTGTAGTATAATTAGTTTTTTTGCAGCTTTCCAAAACTAAGACATGCAGGACTAACATCAGCAGCAACATGCTACATACAGCTTTGAATAGCGGTATAAAAGGGTCATGTTTAACGTCCTATATGTGAGGTCAGGCCTCAATCATTGCTTTAACAGGAGGAAAAAACTGTACACTGCAAAAACTCCAAATCTTACCAAGCAAAGTTCTCATTTTTAGTCAAAATGTCTTCTCCCACTTGATTTAAGATAAATGTACGAGTACAAGTAAAATTTGAGCAAGATAGAGGGACTTTTTTTTAAGACAATGCAACTTAAATATCTTGTTGAGTCAAACAATCTTGAAATGATCTTGTTTTAAGTTGTAATTATGAAGAAACAAGGTTTATTTTACATTTCATAAATTTTTGCACACCCTTTACTTGATTTAAGTAAATGCATTTTATTGGAGAATCTATCAGAAAACAGCTCCATTGATAAAAGACAGAAAGAAAGAAAGAAAGGAAAGTTGTTGTTTAAGGGTGGGTTACAGTTTTCAGGCACTGTTTCTTCTAAATCAGATAAATATATAGATCCTCAAACTACATGAACACAATGAAAAACCTACTTTAGAGCAGAGCTGGCTTATCCTAAAAAACAACATGACTGAGTATTAGTATATCCAGCTCACTATGAGAAGACATTATATCTCAAAATGCTCAAATTAAACTTTGTAATCTTATTTCAAGTACAAGATGGTCTTAAACCTAGAGAAGTGCCGCTATAATACAACTCAAATTAAGGTGAATATATCTCACATGAAGAAGTTGACATGAAATGTATTAGTGCAAAAATCTTTTTTTGAGTGAAAAAATACTAACTGTTAGCATTCCTGTCTTATTCTGAGACACTAAGCTTTAAAATACTGGTAAAATATTGCTTAATTTTAAGATCACAGTTTTCTAAATATTACGTCTTATTCTAAGAAATCTTACCAAGCAAATTTTCACTTTTTTTTTTTTTTGCTTATTTCAAGGTAAAAGTACCATGAAATATTTTTTTTCCTACTTTTTGGAGCGGCTTTTTTTTTCTCTCTCTCTCTATAATCACCTGCAGGGCATGTGTCAGGTGCTGCAGGTGGACAGAGAGTCACAAGAGATAGTCTGAATCATTGATCTCAGGTGGCGATGTTAAACAAATAACCAAAATAAAATGTCAAAATGGTCAGCATTATTGTTTTCAGTTTTGCTGCTGCTACTGCTTGGAATAATCTCCAGGAGGACTTGAATCTGTCAGATCTTATCTATCTGGACACCTTTAGGTCCATCTTAAATGAAAGACAGACCCCAGACAAGTGCCTGTGTTTTTAAATGCTGTTTTGTTATCCCAAATTGCAGTTTAATTGAAAATAAGTTGCAATTTTAAATTACTGTTTGCTTCTACATACTGTCTGTATATATGCTCCATGTTGTTGAGTTGTGCTATTTATTTTGACATGTGCTGCTGACCTCTTGGCCAGGTGACCATTGTAAATGAGGTCTTGATCTCAATGGGACTTATCTGGTTAAGTAAAATAATATTTCTTCTTCCGAAAATGTACTTTGACAGGTTGCCCAGGTATTGTCTTTATATGGTTTATACTTCATCACCCCATCACTTGCATTGAACTTTCCTTATTAGGACCTTTAAATATCACACTGTAATATCCATCATCACGATTTCTTGCAGACATTTTATTAAGGGGCTTGCAGGAAAATGCTCGCACAAAGTCAGGGTGAACATTTTAGGCGTTTGCATGCAGCCCACACTGAAAATTTAAGGAGGTTTTAAGGAAGTTAGTGCAAATGGGTAGAGTGATGATTTTCACCAGGGTTGCATGGAGAAATGTCAGATAGGTTCAAGTAAGTAGATGGATGCTGTGATGGGAAGGTGCCTTCAAAAGAAAAGCTTGAATGAAAGAATAGCCATGGAAAATGTGTTTTTACTCATCCATTCGTCTGTTAACCTCAAAAAAGTAAGTGAATGTTTTTCTTGTGGTGCAGATGGCACAGCGTTTAATCATTCAACACTGGGGCTGTGTCTCAGAGCGAGCTGCTGCAAAGGTCGAATGAATCTGATGCAATACGACGCATTATATCTGAGAGGAACACTGGGATTGTGTTGTTCTGAGTGGCATGGAAAGCTCTCTGTACTCTGCTCCGCTCCGGTCCCAGAGGTGCACTGTGCTCTACCTTTCCAAAGCCTGAGTGCCAGCTCTGTGAGGCGGCCATTGTTGAGTCCAGCTTCAGCGCTTGGAAAGAGTTTTACTCAGTTTTCCCGCTCAGTCCGGTCTCAGTTCTGATCCAAAGACCTCCATTTCCTCCTCTGGCGCCGTGGCCTGCAGCTGACAGCAGCTTTTATAGATCTGCTGAAGGGATGCAGTTATAGCATGCTTCCTCTCACATGTCATAACACACACACACACACACACACACACACACACACTCACACACACACACAAACACACACACACAGGGGGGGGGGTTTAGGCACAAGATTAAGGTGGTGTATACTGTACAGAGAGGACTAAGAGACTAAGACGTTATTTCAGGGACAGAAGGAGATTTAAAGACCGGTCTGAACATGGAGCAGTTGTTAGATACATTTCAAGGGGTCATATGATGATCTTGCTAAAAACAAATCGAGGAGTTTTTTTGTTATGTACTTAAATCCTCTAAAAGTAGTATGGGAGGTAGAGCCTTCAGCTATCAGGCCCCTCTCCTTTGGAATCATCTACCAATCAGGGTCCAGGAGGCAGACACCCTCTCTACTTTTAGGAGTAGGCTTCAAACTTTCCTTTTTGATAAAGCTTATAGTTAGAGCTGGATCAAGCTTGGACTAGTTCTTAGTTATGCTGCTATAGGCTTAGACTGACACACTGGGCTCCTGTCTTTCCCTCTCTCTTCTCTCTCTGCCTGTCTCTTACTTTAACTCTTCCTGTCCCATTAAAGTTACTAACCATAGACCTTTCTGGAGTCCCTGAGCTCCCTTGTCTCGTAGGTTCCTCTGGATCTCTGCTGCTGTGGACGTGCCAGACTCCAGCTGCTACAACTACTACTATCCGTCTCACCACTATCATCTCTCTCTCTCTTCATATCCCTCTATCCCTCTCTCCAACTCGGTCTCAGCAGATGTGTGTCTAACATGAGTCTGGTCCTGCTGGAGGTTTCTGCCTGTTAAAGGAAATTTGTCCTTGCCACTGTAACTTGCTAAATGCTGCAAAGTGCTCTGCTCATGGTGGATTAAGATGAGATCAGACTGAGTCCTGTCTGTAAGATGGGGCTGGATCTTATCTGGTCTTGATGTCTGGTCTTTTTCATATTGATCTCAGAAATGTTCCCTCTTTGTTGCCTTTACTTCAAAACGTTCTCCAACGTGAGAACAGGTGAGACTTGCGTGTGCATTTTTTGCTCTTAGGACGCTGGGTGCTGGAAACGCTGAGCTACATACACAAGAAGCTGCCAGGACAAAAAGGTGTTAATGGACACAGGCCGTAAAGTTTATTTTTATTTGGCTCAGTTCATAGATTGTTGTTCATCTCATGGAGCCAACTTTGGGCGGGGTGAAACAAACTTTTGCAAAGGCTTAAAAACTCCCTGCGTTGGACGTCACCTCTCTGAGTTCGTCCCTGTCTCAAAATAAAGAAGTCACATTTGGTTTTGCAATCAGAGAAGCTGCCATTATCTGCTCTTCAGAATGAGCCTCTGCAGCACTTAAAGAAAGCAGACTATTGGCAGATAAATGACACCCTTAGCTTTTGTTTTCAACATCAGATTAAAGTCTAAAACAAAGAAGGGCCAAATGAGAGAAGGAGTGATGGTTGCTTGAAACCCCCTGCATTTGGCTTGTCTATAGCTTGGTAATACAATATAGCAGATGCTTCGACAGCTCCATTTAACCGGCTCAGGTCAAAATGAAAACATGATTTGTTGACAGTGGCACGCTTCTTTCCAAGCTGAGGGATCACATGAGAGTCCTCCTGGACGTGTGCAGACAGACGTGTGGATCATCAATCCCTCTAAAGTGAGAGATGAGAGAGAAAGTGCTCCTCTCTCTCCTCGACACCGTCCACTTACAAAAAGAGAGCGAGGGAAGGATCCTGAACATTGTTTGGCAGTCAGAGTGAGCGCGACTCAGAGAGGTATTCGATTTCACAATGTTTAAGGAGAAAAATGTGTGCTCAGATTGTGTTTGAACGGTCCCCAGAGGCCAGCGGTTGGCCGGGGCCTGAGGCCGGGAGGAGGCCCCTGCTGGAGCGAGAGAGCTTGTAGTGAGGGATGCAGACGTCCTCCTCTGCACGAAACTTCATGATAAAGAAAATGTGACACATCAGCAGAAGTAGATCTTGTGATTCAGACACCATTTCCCTAAAAGTCCCGTCTGCTTCGTCCTCACATCTCTCTCTGTGGCTTCGGCTCTCTGGCTCTGATTGTTTTGCGTCTTTGGCTTGGTTCAGAGTTCTTCTATGTCAGACACAGGATCCCCCCAGTGGGCCGACCGCAAAGTCCAGAGCTCCTCGTTCTTGGAGCCTGTTTGTCTGTTTGTGAGAGGAACACAGATCTCTTCACTGAGGACTCCCTGGATGACATGAAACATAACCACAGAGAGGTTTTGTTAATCTGTCAACAATCAGTCCGTCCGATCATCCTCTGGAGCGCCACTCCTCCTCCTGGATCTCTCTTTACTTCACTGTGACTCTCTCCCTGCACTCTGTGGACTCTGTTTCTGTCTTTCAGCCCCATTTTTCATGCAGCTCATCGGTCAGATTAGCTCCACACCCTTGTTTTATAGGCCGATGAGCTCACCCTTGTTGTGAGAGCAGCCAGTGTTTTGTTCAGTAAATGGTCCAGTGATCTGCGGCATGTCAGACTACAGAGGGACCATCAAGAGAGACCGTTCAGACCCGCTCAGACAGGCTCACAAAAACAGGTCACTGCACCTCAACATTACCTCCAATGTTGAGTTTCTGAATATGTGTGTGAGTGTGTGAGAGTGTGTGAGAGTGTGTGTGTGATGAAAGAGAAAGAAAACAGTCGATGCAAATCCTGAAGAGAATGAAACAAAGTAAAGCGTTACCTCAGAGCTGCAGAAATTAGCTAATGGAACGATGAGCTCACTCACTGTGTGCGCTTCATTTTCACACTGTTAGCACAGCAGTCACCCGGACGCCGGCTAATAAGAGCGTTGACTAACGAAAAGGTCATTTTGAATCATGTGAGCGATCAACAAGGGTGTTAACGTGTTGGTGCGGACAACAAAACTTGACCAACGCTCACTCTGTGCAAGAAACTCTGCAAATACATGATCCCAGTTGTTTGGATGTTTCTGCAAAAGTGTGCTTCAGAGAGTTATCAGATCATGACTGGAACTTCAGACTCTCAAGAGAGATCTATATATTTTAATGTATAAGAATCAATGCATCAAAGCCGGAGACTTTTGGAGCAGAGTGGCTTTCAGTGCAGCAACTTTTCATCCTTTCATTGACTGAAAGTTTCACGTCATCGTCAAACATTCCCTGAGTGTCAAATTCTCAACTCAACTTTATTTGTAAACCACAGGCATGCAGCCCCAAAGTGCTTCACAATAGAACGGAGGCAGAAAACAAAAGAAATGGGCAAAATAATCTTCTTTATTTATTTTATTTAAGAGACTCATTGAGATTTAAAACCTCTTTTTCAAGAGTGACCTGGCCAAGACGGCAGCACAAAATAGGTTACAACACACAAGCACACAAAACAACACAAATAGAGTACGGTCACAGTTTCACATGGTTACATGATTACACAGTGCACTCACAAGATCCAATAATGACAACATAATCATGAAAAATACTTGAAAATAAATGAAATCAATACAGTTAAATTAATAAAATAAACTAGTGTAGAAAGCAAAATATCAGATAAATACAATAATTAATAGATAACTAAATAAATAAGATAAATACATATTAAAAAATTATTTGTAATACGGGAGAACGGGGTTGGTTGTCACACTTTTTACTGTTTTGATGATTGCTCATCATCAAAATATCTTTCAATAGTTATTGCTACATTAAATTGAAGCTTAAGGTGTTGGCTTGAAATGTGTATCCCTCTCATGTTCCAACTCATTGTAACAAAGAGGCAATTAACTATCAAAGACACTCTGACACATTGTGTCCCCATCACAGGGTTTGTTGTCACACACTATGGGGTTGGTTGTCACGCACTATGGGGTTGGTTGTCACGCAATATGGGGTTGGTTGTCACGCACTATGGGGTTGGTTGTCACACACTATTGTCACACACTATGGGGTTGGTTGTCACACACTATTGTCACACACTATGGGGATGGTTGTCACACACTATGGGGTTGGTTGTCACACACTATGGGGTTGGTTGTCACACACTATGGGGTTGGTTGTCACACACTATGGGGATGGTTGTCACACACTATGGGGTTGGTTGTCACACACTATGCGGTTGGTTGTCACACACTATGGGGTTGGTTGTCACAATGGTATTTTAATGGGAAAAATATTTTAAATAAGGCAAGAAGGCAGAACTAAATTTGAAAGTTTAATTGCACTGACAAGTGATAGGCCTACATAACTTAACTTAATAAAATGAGGAACATGAACAGGAAACACATCTTTAGGCCAGCCTATATAACAACATAAAGAACAAAACAAATAGGCCTAACAATAATGGCCGACTCAACTAGGCTACATGCAGTCACTGTCTGAGTTACAGTGATGGAATATGTAGGGTCTGCACACTCCAACTCATTTCACCATGCATGATTTTACCAACATAGGGGTTGGTTGTTACATGTGACAACCAACCCCAAAGAGAATGTGACGACCAACCCTAACTGCAATTTTTTGCTAGCATCAAGGCTAACAACCATCTAACAACTAGTTAGCTAGCTAATAAAAATCTTAACTATAGCTTTCCCCTCACACTTTGTAAGGGTAACACTTGTTTTGTTATAAACCCATCGTTTAAAAGCCTAGAAGAAAAATACTGAGGAGCTGAATATTTACAATTTGACATGAAAAACACAAAAAGTCCTCTCACCTCAAGTTCAGCTGTCTTACTCCAGAGAAGACTTTGTAGTTGAACTCTGATCCTAATTCTGGACAGTGCTCTCTGGTGGCGAGATATAACGAGTGTGCCAACCAACCCGTGTGACAACCAACCCCGTTCTCCCCTAATGCTGTCCAGTGCTACAAATAAATTAAAAGCCAGATTAAAAAGGTAAGTCTTTAGTTTCCTAAAAACACCCAGAGAGCTCACCGCTCTGATGTCCAGATGAAGAGAGTTCAAAGTTTTGATGCATAAAAACAGAAAGCTCTCTCTCTTTGTGAGGGACATTCAAAAGGGAAGCATTTGAGGACCTCAGTGATCGAGCTGGGAGATGAAATGACAGGAGATCTGTGATGTGTGGAGGGGCAATGCTGTTAAGAAAGGAGGTTTGACATTCAACAATAAAGTCTACTTTGAAGACTCTTACATGCACAAGTTGAAGTCAGAGAATACAACTTCAACAATAGTTATAAAGAGAAACTATCACCTCTCTGACGTGTCAACATAGACATACAAATGTACAAGCTTTACAAAAGTAGAATTTATGGTGGAGCTGTTGTGTTGGATTGCAGAGGTGATTTTTATCTTCTGTTTGATCTTTGTGTATTTCACTCTTCCACATCACACTGTGTTGCTTTAGTGTTTTCAGACGTGTGCCATTTCGCCGAATCAGGAAAGAAATAACTCAAATTTGGGAATCCAAAGAAAAGGCAACTGGACTTCGGATTCTTGTAGATGTTTCACCTTCATTCCAAAAGGCTTCTTCACTTCTAAACAGACTGGTGGATGTGCTTGAAAATGATGTCCAGTTGCCTTTTCAGATAAAGCTTTGAATTACTTTGACCTGGAGGAACCTTCACAGACAAGTTTGGGGAATCAGCTCATGGCCCTGTTTAATATCAGACATACCAGAAATTCGTTGGGCCGGTCAGGATCGGCTGATTGAGCCGTGATCGTCCCTCCTGCATCCCTGCACACTGCACGGCAAACAATGCATGATCGGGCTGAGAAAAGATCAGTCGTGTGACTCAAAAATTTGGTCAGAATCGGCCTTGAGTCACTCAGCGTATACCCGCTTTAAGGTGGTGAATGTATGTGCACCAAACAGTGTGTTCATACGCATGTTTGTCTTGAAGTGAGGAGAATTCAGGCATCATGTTGGCAGATTTCTATCTTCAGACATCAGGATGCTGTGGAAACACTCACCATTAAAAACTAGTGTGAAGTCAGTTGTGCAGTATTTAGAGCACTCATTATTCAGATTATAGGTATAGCTTTAAGAGGCGGGTTCAAAGCACACCTCAGAGAGGTACAGATGTCCCTGATTTCTCACTAACCACCTGTCCTTTCTGTGTCTCTGTGTTTCTTTGGTTTCTGTCACAGGCTCTTGGAGACTCCGAGTTCCCCACCGTTCTGAGGCAGCTGCTGCCCCTAGTGAAGCCCCGAGGAGGCGAGGGCAGCTCAGGGTCGAGGTCCGGAGAGGATGAGTGTGGTCCGGATGAGCTGATCCTCCTGCTGATCTACCTGTACTCACTGGCTGACGAGGCCCAGCCTGCAGACGGCGACGCCGATGACGAGGAGGAGGAGGAGCTGGAGAAGCTGGAGAGGGAGCTGATAGGAGCGTTCACCCTGGTCCTCACCACAGAGTCCAAACTCAGCCCGCTGCTGCAGAAACTCACCGGTGAGAGCCGCTTAATGTTGTTTCATGATTGCTTCCAGGAGCGCGCTCAGTTTGCCAAACCTACTGAGATCAGAGCGGGAGAGTAGGAACAGATGATTGTGTTTTTCCTCTGTCGGCCTCCTCTGCTGTTAACGGGAGGATTCTTATCAAAGATTTCACACCCCATCTCTCTGCCTCCATCCCTGCATCACAACCACACACACACACACAAACACAAACACACACACACACACTCACTCACTGTTTGGTCAGTTTGGCAAGCAGCTACGCAAATATTGGAGTGTGGGAATGTCTGAGTATGTGGATAAGTGTGAGAGAGAAATAATGTGACTCAGAAATGACCCTTCACTTTACCGTCTACGGCCTGTCCGCCACGAAAACAAGATTTACTGTTTGTGGTTCAGACTTTCTAAAATGAAGAAATTAAAACAAACAAGGACAAATATTTGAATGTAGGAAACCGACTGAACAGACTCCTGAACTGGATGATACTTGATGATAGAGAGGAACATAATAATATTAATAATAATGCATTTTATTTATAGGCGCCTTTCTTGACACTCAAGGTCACCTTACAACATTAAAACAAACAGAGTTTAAATAACAAACAGTAAATAAAATACAATTTAAAAAGTTTTAAGTGAATGGACAGAGGAGTTGTGGTCAGATGGAGTAAGCCTGTTTAAACAGATGAGTTTTGAGTTTGGATTTAAAATGTGGGAGTGAGTCAGTGTTACAGAGGTCAGGTGGGAGAGAGTTCCAGAGCTGGGGAGCAGAGCGGCTGAAGGCCCTGCTGGCGAGCAGGGCGGACAGTGAGGTGGATGGAGGTGCGGACTGGTGTAGCAGTATGGAGGAGGTCAGAGAGATATGGAGGGGCAAGGTTGTGTATGGATTTGAAGGTGAGGAGAAGTATTTTGGGGAGCCAGTGGAGCTGTTGCAGGATGGGTGTGATATGGTGGATGGAGGCGGTGTGTGTGATGACACAGGTGGCTGAATTTGAACCAGTTGTAGTTTATGGAGGGTTTTGTGGGGGAGGCCAAACAGAAGGGAGTTGCAGTAGTCCTAACGGGAGGTTTCAAGGCTGTGAACAAAAATGGCAGTGGACCTTTGAAAAGGACTCTAACCATCAATTTTAAAGGAACAGTAAGGGATTTTTAAAAGTGAGTTAAAAAGCAGGAGAAGTTCTTCTTTAGATGATTATCTTTTAACATAATTTTTCATCCTCATGTCTGATACTGGAGCAGGATTATCAAACAGACGTACATTTTCCATTTCAGACAGGGAAATGTAGTCTTCATGACAGAATAAACACTACCAACGTCATCCAGAGGGGGCGCCAGAACCAACACAACATTAAAACTCCTCACTCAATCAATCAATCAATCAATCAATCTTTATTTGTATAGCGCGAAATCACAACAAACGTTATCTCAAGACGCTTTTACAAACATAGGAGGTCTAGACCGCTCTGTCAAATTATGAACAGAGACCCAACACCAAGACAGGGTAAGACTCAGTCTGACCCCACCTTAATCCATCATGAGCATTGCACATCGCAGTATTTAGCTAGTTACAGTGGCGAGGAAAAACTTCCTTTTAACAGGCAGAAACCTCAGGCAGAACCAGACTCATGTTAGACAGCCATCATGCCGCGACCGAGTTGGGTCTTGAAAGAGGGATAGAGGGGAGTAAGAGAGAGAGGTGATAGTGATGAGACGAGTAGTAGAAGCTGTTGCCGCTGGAGTCCAGCATGTCCGGATCAGCTGGAGTCCAGATCGTCCACAGCAGGAGGACGTCTACAGCAGTTTAGAGGAATCTACGAGACAATGGAGCTCAGGGACTCCAGAAAGGTCTATGGTTAGTAACTTTAATGGGACAGGCAGAGTTAAAGTAAGTGATGAGGGGGTTGGGGGGAAGGGGGTGAGCTAGGATCCCAGTGCCTTTAGAGAATCTATTTCCCCATACATGATTGTTAACAGTAAATCAGATGTATGCATGTGTGAGTAAATGTTTCTGCAGCAGCACAGGTCGCAGGTTGGCGACTAAATACAAGATTTTTTTTTAACTTTTGGGGCCCAGAAGTTCATTTTTGTTACTGTGGAATCAAGTTTTTAGGATCAAAGTTTAAGGTTCTGGCATGATGGAAACCAATAGTATGAATAAATGTCCCTCCTGGCCTCTGAACTTTCACCTCAGTGAAGAAGTTGAATCAGTACTTTTTCTTTAACCAGAGTCTTTCCTCTAGTTGTTTGTTTAACTCCCCTGAAGAAAAGAAGGTGTGTCCTTTACCGGTTCCTCTTAAAAGCTCCGGTGTGTGTTTGTCTCCTGGTTTCCTTGGTTCCTGCGTATTTGCTGGTTTAGCTGAGCTGGTAATTTCGTGGCGGAGCGGATCAAGGCTGGCCCCGAAGATGAATTAAGCGTGTACCTCCACACCACAGCCAGCTGTACCTCCCAGAGTAATAGCGTCTTTAACCTTGAGCCCGTACACACACACACACACACACACACACACACACACGTCTCCTCCCCTGCCACATAGTTCATAATTAGAGCTACTTTTAGTTCTGGCCCGCTGCGATACCGTAACACACACCCTGAAATAACACACTGCTGTTCGGGGTTTCATCTCATATCACACACACTGGTTCATAAATTGCATACAGAGGTTGGTGGATCTATGTAAAGCACTAATAAAGACTGTTGATCCCTCGCTCTTTCTCTCACTCCATCTCTCTCTCTCTTCCTGTTCTACTTGGCTAAGTGCAGTTTGGGAGTTTGGATTGAGGGGCCTCTTGGCAGGCGCGGGCTTCAAGATGTGGCTCATGTTAAAAACCTGACTCTCTGTTATAAACACTTCATTGGAAATTACCCCGTCATACTGTGCCAGGTGTGTTTCAGACAGGGTGAAGGAGTGTGTGTGTGCAGATGTGTGCAGGTCCTTCTCAGTCAGAGGAATTCAGCACCCTGCCCTTTATTCTTGAAGGTGTGTGTGTGTGTGTGTGTGTGTGTGTGTGTGTGTGTGTGTGTGTGTGTGTGTGTGTGTGTGTGTGTTTGTGTGTGTGTGTGTGTGTGTGTGTGTGTGTGTGTGTGTGTGTGTGTGTGTGTGTGTGCGTGTGTGCGTGTGTGTGTGTGTGTGATTTTATGGCAGCGAATGGAGCTTGGTTGGAGTAACATGAGGCGGGAGGTCGTCTCTCTGCATCCAGAGCAAAACATTGATTGTGACATTCTCCCCAATTAAAAGGAGTTTAATGGAAACCAGACGCCGAGTGAAACCTGGTCATCATGAGAACGATGTTTTCACAAAGTCTTCTGTTTTGTTCCTCTTGGCCGCAGTGTGTGCACAAAGAGCGAGGAACAATACACACACCAGAATGCGAGAAACAAAGACGAAATGAGGACGAGATGATGCTGCACACCCCCGACCCTGCCGACTGCCTCCCTGTGGGAACTTAATTAAGAGCATCTTCAGGAAATGTTGTCCCTCGGACTTCTGTGCACTGAAGATCTTTTATCTGTTACATGTTTCCTGTCAGACAGAAAACTTCGTCTTTCTTTTACTGCGAGAGTTTCTGCAGCTCCGAGCATCGAGCTGGTTTGTTGCATAACCCTTAAAGTGGAAGTTTACTTTTATTTTTACGAGATGAAGGCCGAGATAAAAACCGGAAAGAGCATTTGACTTTATTTTTTTCCAGGAAAATTGTTACTTATTGGATTTCCTCGACTGATCTGTATCTGTCAAAGTGAAATCAGTTACACAACAGTTTATTATTAGATGTAAGACAGGAGGCCATGGTACAGGGGAGTCTGAACAGAGCTCTCTGCTTGACTGTGATCGTGCTCATTCACACTGAGAGCTTAATTTTCCTCTCAACGCAGCAGGAGAGATGACACAGAACATTCTGTTTAACCAGACAGAAGTGAGTCTGACTGTTGCATAACACAAAGGGAGGAACTTTATCAATCAATCAATCAATCTTTATTTATATAGCACCAAATCACAACAACAATTCTCCTCAGACTCTTTCCAAACAGAGCAGGTCTAGACTGACTCAATGTTCTATTATTAACAAAGACCCAAAATCAAGACAGGATAAGCTAAGATATCCTTTATTTGCCCCACAACGGGGACATTTAAGTGTTACAGCAGCAAAGTAGACAGTGCAAAACAGTATAAAGCAAACAAGAGCCTATAAAATAGCAATTTAAAAAAGTTATTAGCAAGATCCAGTCCCATCTTACAGACAGGACTCAGTCTGATCTCATCTTAATCCACCATGAGCAGAGCACTTTGCAGCATTTAGCAAGTTACAGTGGCAAGGACAAACATCCTTTAACAGGCAGAAATCTCCAGCAGGACCAGACTCATGTTAGACACACATCTGCTGAGACCGTGTTGGAGAGAGGGATAGAGGGAGATGAAGAGAGAGAGAGAGATGATAGTGGTGAGACCAAGTCTGGCACATCCACAGCAGCAGAGATCCAGAGGAACCTGCGAGACAAGGGAGCTCAGGGACTCCAGAAAGGTCTATGGTTAGTAACTTTAATGGGACAGGGAGAGTTAAAGTTAGTGACAGGCAGAGAGAGGAGAGAGAGGGAAAGACAGGATCCCAGTGTGTCAGTTCCCCTGGCAGTCTAAGCCTATAGCAGCATAACTAAGAGCTTGTTACAGGATCAGAAAATATCTACACAAATCATTTTTTTGTACCAGGCTGTAAACATGTTTATTTCTGCTGTAAAGATCAGCTTTTTTGAATAGGTGTGTACTTGCTTTCCGATGCTTTTAGAGCCAGCCTCAAGTGCACACTCGTGGAAGCTTTAAGCACTTCCACATTTGCTTCATTTCTTGCAGCTGGAGGTTTCTACTTGGGTCAGATTAACTCTTTATTTTGGTCTTCTACAGCAGGAGTTCTAAAACGTTTCCACCCCCTACCCCTCCTGTCCCGCAAGGTGGTTAAATGTTCCTCACTGCTGTTGGAATACACTTATAGCAGATCCAAAAACAGACGAAATAGAACATAAAGATATTTTACTTAGCTGGATGGACTACCTGTGTGTGAATTCGGTCACCTCAGAGGTCTTGTGGCAACAAAGGAAAGTGGAAAAAGAAAATTCAAATATTTATTTGCATGATTTTATTTAAAATGTAAGCACTTTTTTCATTTATTTTTTTAAAATGATGGATAAGATATTCTTTTTTGAACAATTTTTGTTTTTGGAACCCCTCCATCAGTGTTTCTTGACCCCACCAAAGGGCTCCCTATGCTCACTTTGGGAACCATTGTTCTGCAAGACTTATCAGCAGAGATAAAATCTACAGAATACCCCTTTAAACTACCAGTTTTTTTCCTGCAGCTTTACACCAGAGTGAGGACAGAAGTGCAGCCAAAACAGACTCCTCAAAATATCCTGAAATAAAACAAGTGTAACCATAGTGTTTGTTTTCAGTGTGTTTCCATACGCCTGCATGTTGATGTAGAAACATTCATGTTACAGGGCCCACTTTAATACGTCTGCATTGTTGCCTTAGCGTATGGCTTCGATTAAAAGCCTCGGCAGAATTTACCCTGGAAAATGGTTCCTCTTATTGCCGCCTGGGAAACGAGCTCTTAAACCAAACGCTCCTCAGCCAACACCACATGTGGAAGGAGCTGGATTGGCTGCGGACGACCCCACAAACACAGAACAAACAGCTTGATTGGACGAGAGACCCTCTGCTCTCCTGAACGCAGGAGCCTGATTGGCTGCTGGCAGAGTGTCTGTGGTGAACACGGCGGCTGTGTGATGTGTGCAGGTTGTAAATAGCTTGGAGCGGTTGGTGTTAATCTCTGGTTCAGTTGTGGTGAGAAAGACATTGATGCTGGAAAGAGAACGATTATGAGAGTTCCCCAGACTTCTTTATGGATCTGTTTCCTGTCAGACTTGGTGCAAAACCAAACCTCCTCCATCGTTTCTCTTCTCCTCTTCGTGGGCTGAAAAAGAAAGAAGGCCAACTCAAACGTCCCTAACTCTCTGCCCTTAGGACATCCATCCAACTAGATCACAGTTTGTGCACACTTCTGACAGTGTGTGGGTGTGCAGCTCCAGTAGTGAGAATATGAAGTCCCAGTCTCCAGATGGTGATGATGGTGATTTACAGGCGGCAGTGACAGACGAAGGGAAGAAGGTCACAAAGAACTGGCAAAGCCTGCAGTGGTTTTAACGTCCTCGATGCCTCACACACACATGCAGTTTGTTTTTCATCCTGTCAGCGGGGTGTGCACGGGGCAAGGAGGAAGAGGGGAGCAGTTTGAGAGTCGGACCTCCCCAACGCCGCTGTTTGGGTTGGCACTGCAGCACGGGGCCAGTCGAGGGACATGAAAGAGATCACACATAACTCAGGCCACCAACTCTCCGTCTGCGTTCTCTAACTTTTCTTCTCTTTGTTTTTTTAATTTCCTTTTCCATTTCTCTCTCTCTCCTCCTCCTCCTCTTCGTCCTCCTCTCTGAGGCCCCCGAAGCACCCGGCTGGTTTCAGGGGGAAGTGGAGCATAAGTTAGTCTAATGATCGCGCCTGATTAAATATATTTCCCCTGTTGCTCTGTGTTTATGAAATTAGTCCCAATTATTTTTAATTGGTGGACTTTCTTTACTTCCTCCCCTGTTACACACACACACACACACACACACACACACACACACACACACACATATATGTACATGTATATGAGGTGAAAGCCATGGACCCTGAGGTGAAAAGAAGCCGGTGGTGTTGTTCTCTCTCTTCATCAGATAAGCTGATGACATGGAGCTCAGGCTGTAATTAGCACAGGCTCATCAGCTCCTCACTGCAGAGCTAGACAGGCTGGTTTACAGACCACACACACACACTCAAAAACACACACACACACACACATTCACCACCAAACCCCAGACTCACATCCCACCCCACTGTTTTCTTCTGTCCATACAACTTCTGACTGTCTTGGCACTTTCCAGAATTTGCTGACAACTCTTTTTTTCCCTTTACAATACTTGAACTTTACAAGATAAAGGTTCCTTAAATGTTCCTAACATAAACACGATGCACACAACTATATCTAAGTACTGCTTCTCGCTTCAGTTCGGCAATATCACCGTAAGGGATTGATTTCCCCAATATCAGCACTAACGATAATCTGGATTGAAGCAACGCATAGTGAGCGGGCGGTTATGCAAATTCTAATCCTGATCTGCAGCCTCTCAGTTTCTAACTTCAGGAGCCAAACAGTGATCTGAGTGAGCGGTGATGCTGTTATAACGAGGCGCTGATCCGATTAGCTGCTGGAATGTTATGCGGATGGATGCAGAGGCGGAAAAACACCGAAACAAACTTGGCGAGCGCTCCAGGAGAACCTGCTCCAGAATCTGACTCAAACAGGAGGAGGCAACATGTTGCAGCTGCAGCTACAGCACAATGGTTATGAGTTGTCCCGTAATACTTGCGTGCATTTTGTGTGTAACTTATTGTGGTCTGTCCTTGTTGTTGCAACAGAGCAGCACCAACTGCAACTGGCAGCATTTTCTTTAGTTTAGTGCCAAGACAGAATATGGTATTTAGCGTTGGTTTCTGCAACCAACAACAGAGCAGTTAGCTTATCTGGCTTTATCCTTTGACATCCTGACCCTGCAAAACCATAGTAGCATAGGAGGGAGTAGAATCGTTCAAGGAGTGGGAGTGGTTTGCAGATCACTCCTGTCATTACATCACCACAGGAGCAAATTCAACTTGCCTCATAGAAGCTTGTCAGTGGGAAACAATGCAAAGGCTTTTCCACTTCCACATTCTCAGGGCTGTGAGGCTGCAGGATGACTAAAGCGTAGATGAATGCACAGGCAAGAAAAAGATGTCTTTCATTACATTGGACCTTTTAAGACCTACTTTTCTTGAGACTGTTACAAGGAATGAAAACAGACATTTGTTGTAACAATAAAAGCCTTCATCTGTGTTAAGAGTAGTCGATAAAATGTTAGGGTAAAGGAGCTTCCTGGACTCACATGAACAAAGCTGGTGTCCCTTTTCAATACGAATACACAAGAAGAGAAAAAATCACTAAACATGTTAAAGGCTCCATCTTATAGAACCATTAAAAAGACGATTAAACTTTAATCCTAGTAGTCAGGGTTTCTCGGGTACATTTCACAGATCTGGCCTGGAGTGTAGTTTACACCTCTGTTCGCTTTATGGAGTGTGTTAGCGCTCAGCAGAGAATTCCTCCGTGTCTTATTTATGACAGGAAATGCGCATCATAAAGGGCTTGTAAGCACTTATATCTCCTCCGGGAATGAGGCTCATAGAATGAAAAAGGACTCGATGATGAACCCACAAAGATACTCGACAAAGAGAAGGCAGAAACACAAACCAGACACACACACAGCCGGGCTCCAGAGGGACTGTAACTCTGACAGCGGCCCCTGGCCCCTGCACACGCGTCAGTGCAGGCGGGGGTCAGTCTGTGACCTCCTGACAGGGGGTCGGACGGAGGAGTCCAGAGTCTGTCGTCTGCTGGGACTTTCGTTGTCTCCTCCGGGAGGACATCTGTCTTGATATGAAAACAGAAGATTCTGCTTGTCAGTCCGTGCAGCCTTCACAGACTTAGATATTACAGACGGCTTTTATGAATGTAGCGCCCTTAGTCTTACTCAGGGATAACAACAATGCTAGTGACACAACATTCACTCTAGGCTCTGAAAGCTGGATACCTTTTAATTGATCTACTGATCCGCTCAAAAGAGAGAAACGTTAAGTTGAACAGTGACCGTTTTATTGCAATGGGCAATATTAGCACAAAATACAAAAATTAAATATCAACATAAAATACAAAAATAAACTCCCTTTAAAATAATAAAGAAAGTGAAAGTTCAAATCAAAATGTCCTTTCTTTGGGTTTAGTAACCAGATGTTTCATGTGGGTTACATGAACATACTGTACACAAGTTCATGTTTCTTATTTGTGCTTTTTTCATTTCGTAGGAGTATTTATTTTAGAGCTTTTAAAATTTCAAAACACATACATCTTGCTTTCATCAGTCATACGAGACGTCAAAACACAGAAATGAAAGACAAAAATAAAGATTAAGAAACATAATAAACAAAAATAAATTAAAGTAATAATTAAAAATGTATCACAGAAGGAAGAGCGAATAAAGATTATTATTATGTCTTGACATATTTATTGGGATCTGTTGACCATTTTACTTGGATGTTAGCTCCATTTGGATCAGGTTAATCATAACAGGGGATTTTTACTTGATTAGCCACAGGAAAAAAAAATCATGGATCAGAATTCAAACATTTATCTAAAACAAAAAAAAAGAAAAATAATGACATATTTGTCCTCATAGTTTTTTTTTTTTAATTGTTATTTAACCTTTATTTTACCAGGAATAGTCCCATTGAGATACAGAGTCTCTTTTTCAAGGGAGTCCTGGCCAAGACAGCAGCATAAAAAGTTTCACCAATAGAACAGGACAAAACATACAGTGGCAAGTAACTATTACATTGATTTACTGAACTGGGTCGATCAGCATTCTCCATTGATGCTCCTAAATCATGGAATACCCTCCAACAGACTTTGAAGCTGACATCCTTTCCATCTCTTGCAGAGTTCAAGACCTTGATCTCTGACCACTGTGTCTCAAACTGTATCTGTTTTAATTAATCTATTATTTTGTGTATGATTGTGTTTGTTTGTTTGTTTGTTTGTTGTTTCTAATCTAACTGTGATCTCGACGACATTGGAAATGAGGGAAACCTCAATGTCTTTTCGAGAATAAATAAAGGTTTTGAATTGAATTGAATTGAATTTATAAATTAGCAGTGTTAAGCTTTAAAACGTGCACAAGCTGATCAGATCATCCTCTATCCTAGTTTTAAAATCCTCCAATCGAATTAAACAGTCCAGTTTCAGGCGACCCTGAAGCTCAAACCAAGAAGAGGGAGCAAAGACATTAAAAGCACTTTTACCAAAAACAGAACGAGTCCGAGGAATGCCAAAAAGAATTTGTCTATGGGACCAAAGATGACAGCCACTGACAACTTTAGGAGTCAATAAGGAGCATAAATAAGACGGCAGCTCCTGGAGTATGGCCTTGTAAAGAAAGACATACCAATGCTCCATTCTTCTGTTGTATAAGGAAGACAAGCCTACCTTCTCATACAAGATACAGTGATGTGTGCGGAAACCTAAACCAGAAACAAACCGCAATGCAGCATGGGACACCAAGTCCAACATTTTAGTTCAAACTTGTATTCCAAGACTCTAAGTTTAAAGTCAAAACTATGAGAAAAAGGACTGCATTTGACTTCAATCTAAGAATTCTGTGATAAATTCAGAATTCTGGGGGTCTAAAAAGTAGATAATTATTATTATTGTCACTATTATTTATGCATTTTCTTAATATTTTTTTATTTGATTTGATTTTTTTTTTCTGAGGACTGGCCTTTTTTTATTATATTTTATTGTTGTTTTTTTTAAATAGTTACTTTTTTCTCAACTGAGATAAAAGTTAAAATTCTGACTTTTTTCTCTTTAAATTGTGGAAAAGGTTCAGACCAGAAAAAAAACATTCGCCCTTATTATTTCTAAGATGAAGCAGCAAAACAATAAATAGTAAATAAATAAAAAGTCAAAGGTTTATTTTAGGTGAATTTTTACAACTGTATTTGTGGCGACTCAAAAATAGAGTAATGAAGGCCTGACTTTAAAAAAGTTCACTTCTGTTATCAAAAGAGGATTAATTTGTCTCCCTGGCCCAGACTGTGGAATAATTAGCAACAAAAATAAAACAAGCAACAATAAAAGTTCATGGGAAAACAAGAAACACATGTGTCAAAAGTATTTTCAGCATTAGAGGAAAGACTTTTTCTTTTTTTATCTGACTTTTTATTAAAGTTTGTAAAGTTTCTCATGAGGCAGAGCTCTGGGTTTAACCTGATTGGTGTATATGTGTGATTTTTTTACAGTCTCAGATTCAGAGAAACAAATGTCTCCTCTCAAACATCATCAGTGAGTTAGTGTTGGAGTTTGTAGACCGCCTGGTTTACTGTATATCTGCGTTTTATCTGTTGGTGCGGAAGAGCTTGTTTACGTTTAGGATTCCAGTCAGCGGTGAAAGATGACCTGTCTTCTTTTACCCGCTCTCCTCCCCAAACTGTCCCCTCGCTCCCTCGTTTTCTCCTCCCCCTTGCAACCCCCAGCTGCTGCAACACCCTCCATCCTCCGGAGCCTGAAGAGCGCTCTGACGTCACAGTGCATCCTTCAGTCTTTGCTTTGTCCTCATAGAACCTGAAGGACACCCAGCTGTAGATCTGTTCGCCCCAGAGTCCAAGCTGCAGCCCAGCTCTACTCTCAGACCCTGCTCCCTCAAACAACAACAGGAAGAGAGAGATGCTTTCTGTGTTTGGGCCAGTGCGAGCAGGGGGACTCATCCAGCCTTCCTGGAAGTGAAAGTGTTCATTCAGTTGGATGTTCCTGTGCTCCATCCCGGGTCCTCCTGGGTGGAGAATTCCTCCACGGCCTCGACACCAGATGGAAGCTCTCCTGGCGCTCTGAGCTGGCCGGGTCATTTCCTGTCAGGAGGCCTGGTGTTAATCAAGGCCTGAGCCAGCAGGAACGCCCCCCTTACTCCCCCTTTATACCTCCGCCTTTCCTTTTTTTTAATATAACCCCTCTCCTCTTTCACCCCGTCATCCAGCAGAGAGGAGAAGAAGTACACATTTTTCTTTCCTCCCCCTTTTTGCCCTCTCTTCGTCTCTCTTCCTTTGTCTTCCATACGTTGTTTGAAACACGCTCCGAGCGTCTTGAGGTGCTCGTAAATCAGACATCGTGTTATCAGACTGTCCCCTCGGAGGCCTGGAGGTCCAGCCAATAGATAGAAACAGATAGAGAGGATGGAATGAGGAGAAAAGAGTCTGGTCACTTTCTCTTTGTGTGTTAGTGTCTCCTGCAGGGTGATGGACACCTTGAGAGATAGGCTTATCTCCTCGCTCCTCCTCCTCAGCTGACCTCCTCGCTGACCAGACGCAGGCCTTCAGACTGAGAGGGGGAGCGTTTGGGCTGAGCTCTTCTGCATGTCTCTCTTAATCACTCAAAGGTCCACATGCTTCATCTGCAGGGTGTAATGCTGAAACGTGGCTCTCCTCTAGGTTATTTACACACAGGGATGTTCTGAGGATCGTGTGTCTGAGTTTTGGGTCGATGCATGAACATTTGATTTAATCAGAGAAGATTTAGTCGAGCAAATCATACGTTTTTTGTTTTGTCTATTTGATGTTCACTCTCCACCACCAGGTTGAACTTCTTGCTTCTCAATCCAGCCCTCAACCTCAGAGTAAACTGGTTTCTCTCCTTAAACTGTGTACAAGAAGTAGATATCACCTGTGACTTTACCTATCCAGTAAAGAGTGCATATGGAAAGTTATTCCTCCATCAACTGGTAGCCCTGCACATATGCATCCCCTGCTTTAGGTGCAGAGCGTACTCTAAATTTAACCATAATCTGACATTGATTCAATTTGACTTTAAAAGAATCATGCTGTAATGAAGGAGACTTCACGCTAGAGATTTAGACCATAAACTTGTTAGGAAAATGTTTACTGAAGTAAGTGAATCTAAAGTTGGACTAAAAGCAGTTTGCAGACATCACCTCCTGATTCTGCTTTCTAAAAACCTCACACCCTTTTGATGTCAGTGTGATTAAAACCCTGCAGTGTAAACCACTTCACCTGAGCAGGGCATCAACAGACGTAGCCAACGTAAACAGGTAACACTTACTGTCATACCTGAAGGACGTCTTGTGCAAAGAAATGCAAGCTAATGCAGCTGCGCAGGACATGTGGAGCGGCGGATAATGAGTGCTACTCGTGTATCTGAGAGACTCTTCAATGTTTTGCAAGTTTGAATCTTCAGCAGTGGGTTTCAGCAGCTATGTGGAAGCTCAAACACGGTCTTATTCAAACTCAGTTTCTAATTTGGATAGAGTTTACACACTGCTTACATTTTAAGGGTTGCACCAGGTGAGGTAGTTCCAACTTAAATCTAAAGGCTGGTTTATACTTCTGCGTCGCCCCTACACAGCAGGGGCCGACGCGGACATGAGCACCACATACATACGTCCATGTGTCCGTGTTGAGGGCAGTGTGGTCTCCCTGATAGCCGGTCGCCTGCTTCCTGCCCCGCTACGAGCTCTGTTTACTTTTCCACAGCGATTCAGAGCGTGTTATGTTAATGTACAGCTGATACATGTTGCTGTTTATCATACAGACATGATTACAGGGAAGAATAGAGGGGAGGAGATGAAATACACAGCCGATGTGTGGCCGATAGGGGTGCAACCAAGGGAGAGGTTCCGGTGGCTGGTGGTGAAGCTTTCAGCAGTGTGACTGCCCCCTGGTGGCTGGCTGCAGTATAGGTAAAAAAATCTGTCTCCCCAGTCAAACTTTGAAAAATAAATACACGTCGTACGAATGTTTCTCACATCCTTATGTTGTGGTGATATGTAGTTATTATTTGACTGTTTTGTGTCCAAGGCCTCTTTTTTCTGAAAAGTTTCTTTTTCGTTAGTTATTAGAGTTTAAAAAACGGGGTTTTACTTCCTGGTTTCCTTTGATTCACAGCCGCCGTAGAGGGAAACTTCATAGGACACACAGCGTCTTGTGACGTCACGCTGTAGGGCGGAGCTTATTACAGCCTGTGAAGCCACAATGGCGGCGCCCAGGAGCGGGATTTTTTGGCTTCAGGACCGGACAACGGGAAGAGGCGGAGCAACGCTGTCCATTTTTATTTACAGTCTATGGGTGCAACGGATCAAAAAACTCACAGTTCGGATCGGATCACGGTTTTGAGTCACGGATCGGATTATTTTTCGGATCAGCAAAAAAAAAAAAAAAAAAAAAAAGACAAGACAAATATAACTTTGTCCTCCATTTATTTTGTAAAACACTTGTAAACTTTTGCCCATTAAATAAAAACAACTCAAAATGTACAGCTTGTGCAAAGCCCCCTATCTGTGGGCCCAGTCCTGCCTCATTCACTGCATTTCATGGCATGGCAAGAGAAGGAGCAGAGGAACTTCAAAAGCTTCACTCCATTCTTCTTTCAATCGCTGATTCTCACCGTCCACTTTTCTTTGAGCTGCAAACTTGGAACACACCGTTTTCGTGCATTCTAGGGTCCTACAGCTGGCAAAGTAAAAGTTAAAAATTGCACTAGCAGCATTGGACTCTAAGTGAACCGGTAACAGTCTGTCTGCGTATCGTTGACATGGAGACAAGTCCCGGTAAACACTTAGTGACCCGACCAAAACACAGAGTGAAGGAATAACAGTAGGCAGGCCACCTATTGACGGCCTCTGGTCTACTGGGTGTGCAACGGAATTTCATAACGTGGCTCAAGCACATTCAGCATTCACTGTATTTCACAGTGAAACCAAAATGCTCCCATACATGTGACTTAAGAGATGAAGGAGGTGTTTCAAGTTCCTCTGCTCCTTCACTTACCATGACTACCGCTGCGCTTGACGAGTGAGTGTGGATTGAACATGCAGTCATCACATGAACACGCGCAACTTTTTTCATCAACCGATCCGCGGACCACGTCCGTGCCGAACCGTGGAGAGGCATCCGTACGGATCACGGATCAACGATGATCCGTTGCACCACTATCTGTGACGTTTTAAAGTTTAAGACGCAGGATGTTTCTGTCTTTTCGTCCACTTGCAGAGGATGAGTGTTGTTGTGTTGTGAGTCGACTCCGTCTGATAGAGCTCAGACTGTTATCATAGAAATCCCAGCATCAATCGAACCTCTTTCTCTATCACATTCTGCCACTCTATCATTTCATCTTATCTTCTCTTAGTACTGCCTGTCTCAGCTGCTGTCAGGCTGCTTCTCTCTCTCACACACACACACACACACACACACACACACACACACACACACACACACACTCGACTGTTCTTTGATGCAGACAGCTGCTCGCCGTCTGCCGTGTGTCTGTGAGCTCAGTACTATCACATCCGACTCGGCCCACTCTCTGGCAGGTAAACACCTCTCAGTGTGGCGGGCAGAGACGGAGGGATGAATGAACCGACTGTTGTAGCGTTTCCTCCGCAGCCTCGCAGACGTGAGAAACATTTTGGCGCTGAGGATGTTATCAGCTCCATCCATGCGGCGTGGGCGAGTGTACGCCGATATTGAGAGTCTGCAGTGAGGGTCTCTGCAGCGAGGCCAGTGTAAACTCAGGCTGCACTACAAAATAAACACATTTACACACACCTACACACCTCCCTTATGACTGTCGGCTCTTCCCCAAAGGCCGCGGCACCCTCTGCCCCTATTCCAGATCCTTTTCCGTGACCCAGAACACACAAGCTCAAGTCCACTCTTCAAAACTCTATTTCTGCCTGTGCTTTTATTTTCTGATCTGCACCATGAAGACAGAAAATCCACCATGAGGGGACGTATGGTTTCGATTCACTGTTCTGTGGTGACACTGCTCTGACACACATGAACAAACTGAATCATAAAACCTAATTTGAGTCAGACGAATGTGTTTGCTTTATCTCAGAAATCTTCAAGTTCTTTTTTCTCATTTCACCTTTTCTTTTAAATCTGGGCCAATGATCATTTATTCTTCCTTCTGATCATAAATCTTCTCAGTTATATTCTACTCGTTTCATTGCCTCTTTTCTTTTTTATGATGGCTTTCCTTCTTGCAGTAATTCTTGTTTCTTACCAAAGAGCTATTAGACGCGCTAATGTGAGTTTTATAGCGTTACTACAGCAGCTCGAACGCTCTCCCGTCTGCCTGTGGAGACACATGAAGTCACACACTGAACACCCACATCTGTCTCTCAGGTGGGAGCAGCCACCCTCTGATAGGCCTCCTCGCATCACTGCACCAGCCAAGAGGCAGAGCAAACACACACACACACACTGCATTTCACTTTCACTTGAACTCTTTATAATTCTAAAAGTAGCAGGCTCTGTAGTCCAAATGTTTTGGGTTATGATACTCTGCGCTGTGATTCCTGAACCATCCGTGACAGCCCCGAGTTTGCGATGTGTGGGAGCGGATTACCCCGTTGTGTATTTTCAATGACGGGATTATGAGGTTTGTGTGTTTCCATAGGGCTTCTGTGTGTGGAGAGTGTGTGTTTTTAGGGGTGCAGCGTGTTGTGTGTGTGTTATGCTAACCCATTTTGGAAAGCAGCACATCTCTTCAGCGGGAGATATCGTGGGTTCTGACTGTTCACTGTCGTCCCCGAGGCAGAGAGCATAATGCATACACAATACTTAATTAAAAGCTATGTTGACTTAATGCAGGATATTTATGATATGTCAAAGCTGAGCCCTTTATTACTCAGTTGCACAGATTCGTACAAAGCATTTTTTTAAGTAGATTTCTCCAGGAAATAGCCTAAGTCGTTGTTGTGGTATAAACTGCTTTTATTGGTCAGTGGAGTCAAGTAGCTCCAAAGACAGCGATATCCAAGTCCTTTATGTGCTTAAAAAAGCATCACATCTTCACAAAAAGCTCTGTAGGGATCCTTTCTGTAATGTTAGTACACATTTTGAATATCTATCTGAGATTCTCAGATGCAGAACAAGAACTTTTAACAATATATACCTTTGATCTGGTATATTTACCCCAATAAACAGCGTCACAGTCATCATAGCCTTTCTGTAGCTGCATAAAGCTTGCAAAATATTTGATATTTTTAATGCCACAAGCTTTACATCTATACCATCTGTGTTTTACATTTACATTTGATAGCACTGAGGAACTCAAGCTTATGACAGAGGCAGAAATACAAAACTAAAGCAGCTGTGAGTTAAAGAGAAAGAGAGGTAGCAGTGGTGGTTGATTGACGGAGAGCCAGTAAAGAGAAAGCACAGGGAAAATGTGCCACCATAAGACGTAATTTTCCGATTGTGTCATGGGGACTACACTCTAAAGAACTGGAGGTGCAGCATTTTTTTTTCTTTGCTGTAGAAGTTGATCTTCCTGTGTGCTGGTGTCTCTGCTCCGCTCTCCATCACAGCCTCTATACTGCTAATCTTCTCCTTCACAGATCAGCATATATGCATGTTTATTTCAGTCCTTTAGCAACTCATAAAGATGCATGTGTTAGGTTCAGGTCTGTTGCAAACAGACTGAGAGCAGAGGAGAGAGACAACAGTGTCACCTGGATTCTGCAGGGTGTCGGTCATGAGCTGCAGGCTGTCGGTCATGAGCTGCTCCCCACTGTACGAAAGCAGACGTCCATATTTAGACAATACACCATATTTGGCACCAAATCCACCCTTTCAAAAACAAACAACCTCTCCATCCTCATTGACAACTCCTCTGTCTCCCCCTCCCCCCATGTTAAGAGTCTGGGTGTCATCCTCAACAGTACACTGTCATTCCAGTCCCACATCACTAATGTCACCCGGTCAGCATACTTCCATCTCTGAAACATCTCTCGCCTGCGTCCGTCTCTCTCGCCCAAACAGTACTGCCGTTCTCGTTCACACCCTGGTCACCTCCCGCCTAGACTACTGTGACTCCCCTCTTTATGGTTTCATCCATCCATCCATTATCTTGACCGCTTATCCCGTTAGGGGTCACGGAGGGCTGGAGTCTATCCTAGCTGGCTTTGGGCGGAAGGCAGGGTACACCCTGGACAAACTTCAACTGGTTCAAAATTCATCGCCAGAACCCCGTCCACCAGCCACATCTCACCTGTCCTGAAGCAACTCCACTGGCTTCCCATCAAACACTGCATCATCTTTAAGATTCTGTTTCTCACCTTCAAGGCCATGAACAACCGAGCTCCTCAGGACCTCATTGAGCTCCTCCATACCAAAGTACCCACCCGTAGTCTCAGGTCCTCCTCTTCCACCAAACTCACCCTCCCACCTGCTCGCTTGACCACCATGGGGTCGATAGCCTTCAGCCACTCACCCCCCCCCCCTGTCTCTGGAACTCTCTCCCCCAGAATGTACAAAATTCCACCTCGCCCACCACCTTCAAATTCCGCCTCAAGACTCACCTTTTCTGCCAAGCCTACTCGCTTTTATTTGTCTTTATGGGACTGGAATGACTTCACCTTCACTTTCATCATGACTTCACTTTTATTTTTCTAGTGTAGCATTGTTATTCTGTTGTATTTATGTATTTATTTTGTTGTAATGTGACATTGAGTGTCCAGAAAGGCACCTATAAATAAAATGTATTATTATTATTATTATTATTTTTACAATACAGACAGAGAGCAGACTCTTTGCAGATACCCACAACACAAATGCTGTGGCATCGAAGCAAGTATTGAAATCATTAAAATTTCTACTAGTATTGTATTGAAGTTTAATATTCTGGTGCGGTTCAGGCGGAAGAAATCTACTCGAGCAGTCCCAGAACTGCTGGTTTTGACTCCTAAATATGTGAAAAAAGAGGGCAAGTTTGAAGAAAATGGAAATTGTGATTAATGTCATGAACTAATCAAAAATTTCAGTCTAAAAAAAGTGGAAAAAGAGAAGTTTGTGTCGTTCTGTGACCCCATGGGTGGCGTCAGCATGTCGGGGTCAGGAGTAATAAGTGGTGTGTCTGTTAGCGGCCGCTGTAGCGCTGGCTCCATCCACCCTGTAATCCACTTTGATGTGGACCTCAGCCCCAGCAGGATGTGATGTTTGTGTAGGAGTCCAGCCTGGACGAGTAAGTATATGTGTGATCCTGTTTTGGTGGTGGTGGGTACATCGTTCTGAGCGCTCATATGATGTGATGTTGTCCAGCTCCGGGGACTCAAACAGGAAGTAAAGCAGCGATTAGGAGGATCTGACATCTGAAAAGAGAGCTTCCTGTGATAGGAGGCTTCCTCTGTGTCTGTGGGAATCATCACCTTATCTCACCCTCTCTGACAGTTCACTCCTCTCGCTCTCACTGCACACATACCGTATTCATTTAAAGTATAAGGGGGGCAAAACATAAGAATTAACAAATACATGACTTCCTGCCTCAACACAGCAACGTCAAGGATCAAATTTACACCTACTGCCTAACATATTTTGCAAATTGAATTTGTTCACGTTTTTCTGTCCTATATTATCCTCAAGATAACGTCTTATTCATTCATTTTTAATGGTTCTGAGAAACTTTGTGCTTGAATGAGAACAAACCAGCTAGAAAGCTGTTTTATGGACTGATTTGAAAAAGTTTGAACTTCTCGTTTGCATCCTCGCCTTTATATTTTTATGACAGGTGTCACTGTTTCTCACAGAATGATGCTGAGGGGGAGATAGCTATGAGGAGAAATGTACTGGAAATATTGAAATACATACATTTTTCTATATAAAGGTCATCTATTAATTCAAGTATGGTATTAGTTGTGCTTTGTTTAACTGTGTGTTCACAAACCCCTTTAATTGGCCACACTAATTATATCACTGTCTGATTTCCTCCCCTCATGCACTTGTGCAAGAATACAGACAGAGTTCCTCTCTTTACACCAAGCGGCAACCTCCGGTCTCAAAATATGAAGCCTATGCGGATGTGTATCAAAGAGATGATCTTTGCAGTATTGATAAACATGTTTACAGCCTGGTTCAAAAAACAGCTTTGGTCTATGTCACTTATCTCTCTATCGGCACACAGTGTACGGGGGGGAATTTTTTTCTAGCAGGATGGTTCAGAAGATATTAAGATTAGCGGTTTGGCCAAATAAGGACATGACTGACTTGATTGGCAGGCGGGAACACATAGCTGTTGGCTAGGAGGCTCAAACCCCGCCTCTTTACCTCACACTCATTTGGATGAGTTCAGCATTTCCAATATGGCTCCCGCTGACGATTGGCTTCAAAGCAGCGCTCAGGAACAGATGGGTGACATCACGGATAGGGGAGAACGGGGTTGGTTGTCACACTTTTTACTGTTTTGATGATTGCTCATCATCAAAACACCTTTCAATAGTCATTCCTTCATTAAATTGAAGCTTAAGGTGTTGGCTTGAAATGTGTATCCCTCTCATTTTCAAAATCATTGTAACAAAGAGGCAATTAACTATCAAAGACACTCTGACACATTGTGACAACCAACCCAATCACGGGGTTGGTTGTCACACACTATGGGGTTGGTTGTAACACACTATGGGGTTGGTTGTCACACACTATGGGGTTGGTTGTCACACACTATGGGGTTGGTTGTCACACACTATGGGGATGGTTGTCCCACACTATGGGGTTGGTTGTCCCACACTATGGGGTTGGTTGTCACACACTATGGGGTTGGTTGTCACACACTATGGGGTTGGTTGTCACACACTATGGGGTTGGTTGTCACACACTATGGGGTTGGTTGTCACAATGGTATTTTAATGGGAAAATCTTGTAAAAAAGGCAAGAAGGCAGAACTACATTTGAAAGTTTAATTGCACTGACAAGTGATAGGCCTACATAACTTAATGCATTTTAACATAAAATGAGGAACATGAACAGGAAACACATCTTTAGTCCAGCCTATATAACAACATAAAGAACAAAACAAATAGGCCTAACAATAATGGCCGACTCAACTAGGCTACATGCAGTCACTGTCTGAGTTACAGTGATGGCAAATGTAGGGTCTGAGCACTCCAACTCATTTCACCATGCATGATTTTGCCAACATAGGGGTTGGTTGTTACATGTGACAACCAACCCCAAAGAGAATGTGACAACCAACCCCAACTGGAATTTTTTGTTAGCATCAAGGCTAACAGCCATCTAACAACTAGTTAGCTAGCTAATAAAAATCTAAACTATAGCTTTCCCCTCACACTTTGTAAGGGTAACACTTGTTTTGTTATAAACCCATCATTTAAAAGCCTAGAAGAAAAATACTGAGGAGCTGAATATTTACAATTTGACATGAAAAACACAAAAATTCCTCTCACCTCAAGTTCAGCTGTCTTACTCCAGAGAAGACTATGTAGGTGAGCTCTGATCCTAATTCTGGAAATGTCCATACCCCAATTTGAGAGATATAACGAGTGTGCCAACCAACCCGTGTGACAACCAACCCCGTTCTCCCCTACTACGTCCATCATTTATACAGTTCATGCTTTAAACACAGCAGCGTGTCCTGTCCCACCCCGCCTCCTTTCACATCTCTTTTCCGTCTGTGTCTGATCTTTGGACGACTTTCATCAGCAGCACTTTTAAGAAAACTTGTGTTTTGAAATGTTACACTTGATATTACCTCATCGTGTGTGTGGATTTGATTAGTTCATGTTGTAACCTTTTGCAACAATCCAAATCTAAGATAGAGCAGAGTGACGTCAGCAGCAACCAGCTGCACAGAAAAACATTGGTTTCAGGAGGTTCATGTTTCACATGAGACGTCAAACCTTAATGAAGGAGAGACGTTTAAGGACCTCTCTCTGTTTCTGATCACCTGCAGGGCTTGTCAGGTTTTTAGATGTGAGGCGGATTAAGAAAGAAAAATTGTTGGAAACATGGCAGCCAAAAATATACTTGGATGGCCCATGCAACAAGTATTGTTTATGTTTGGGATTGCATTGCATTGGAAAGAGATAGTCAATGTTCGTTTCCTGTAACTCTTTGTCATGAATATCTGAAACTTCATGTGACCAGATTTCACTTTGGTTCAATTTGTATGCAGCTATGTTTTCACTCACAACCTTGTAGATTTTTTTTGCCCTTCTCCCCTCATTGAATCCCTCCTCGTCCCTCTGCATCCTCGTCCTCCTCCTCATCCTCCCGTTGGGATTACCCACAGATTCGACCTGGGACTCCTGCTGCGTGCCGCCGTCTCCTCTCTAAGAATCGTCTCTGAGATCACTTGACTCTGAGAGTAGCAGCCGGGAGAAATTTGTTTGTGACACAGCAGCTCATCGGTCTCCTGTGTGATGAAGATGTGAGTCATCCTCACGAGACAATAGTGTGTGTATGTGAGTGTTTGAGTGGAGTGTGAGTCATAGTGAAGAGAAATGGAGATGAAGGAGGAATGTTCTTTAAATATGAGCCGTTCATTGTCTCTGGCTTTCCTCTGAAACGTTGTGCTTTTAGCAGGAAAAGAAAGAACATTCCACATTAATCAATCAATCTGTGTGTGTGTGTTTGTGCGTGTGTGTCTGTGTGCCTCAACATGTGGCTTCAATCTCTGTTCTTCGGCGTCCCACCCCTCTCTTACCCTTCACAGAACCCTGTGACCATCGAGGACGACTCGTGGTTGAAAACAAGTCATTTCATCCTGGAGCTCGCTCAGATTTTTTTCTCTCTCAGTTTTAATTCCAGTGAGGCGAGCGAGGTATCTTCACAGCGAAGTGCAAAGAGTCCGCCCCCAAATAACGAGAGCAGCGGCAATAACAAAGGAGAAATATAACCCAGAATACAATTTTTTAAAGAATAGCACGAATATTTACCATCAAGAACCCAGAGATATTTAGAAACCTGTGCATCCAGACTTAAATAAAGTGTTTATGTCTGATGCAGAGATAAGATTTATGAATTATATCCTCAGTATTCAGGAAAATGTGCTCAATTCAAGCATCTACTGCTTTAATAGCTGTCCTGAAATAGATGTAAATACATGTGTGCTCCATAACTCAGAGGAAATATACTGTATCATTACACGGTGTTGACAACAAAGATGTTGAATAAATATATCTGTTTAATAGAATTTAGATCAGCAGTTTTAATGAGAGAATCTCAGATAAATTCATTTATTCTCCAAGCATATAAAAATGTCAAATCCCATTCTGAGGATGTAACTATGGAAGCCCAAAGAAGACATTTTATTTGCTCCGTTTGCAATTAGTTAGCAAGTGAATTTTGGTCGTGCAAAGCAGCTTTTCTCATTATTATGAATTAATTTATCTTTGTTCTATCTTCATTTATTTTAGCTTATATTTTCAGGCTGTTACATCTTTATTTAGAGAGGACAGGATACTAGAGAGAGCAGGAGCATGTAGCTATGTGGCTAAGCTAACTAGCGCTAGCACTTTTCCATGAAAAATAAAAATCATCCTCTAGATCTTCAAAACTGCAGACGTGGGGAGTAAAACCGACCTTTGTGTTGATTAAGACAGCCTACAACTAGCATGCCTCCCTCCTAAGCTCCTTGTTAGCACACACGTGTGCAGGGAATGGAAAACGGAGGCAGAGTTGAGGACTGAACAAGCTCCGAGCTCTGACTTCTGTTACAGACCTGATGGCGTTGTGACGTATGAAAAACAATGAAAACTGAAACGGCTCATTTCAGCACACATTTACAGAAAGGTGGAGAAATCAGAACAGGGGCAGAATGGACTTTTTTCATTTTCGGTGGGTTTGTAGACATGCCAGGGACACATATTTCAGGTGGAGAACCATTAAAAAGTCAATTCTGCATAATATGTGACCTTTAAAGGTGAGGATCAGAATCTTGACATCGGTGGGAGTTTGGAACAGTAGACAGAGAAGCTGCAGAAGGACTGGAGTGATGTGATTGATGGATGGAGTTCTGGTGATACTACGAGCAGCAGAGTCCTGGACCAGATGAAGTTTATGGATGGATTTGAGAGGGAGACCAAAAAGGAGGGAATTGTAATAATAAATGCAGGATGTGACCAGGGTGTGAATGAGGATTGCAGTACTTTGCTGAATGTCTTCCTTCACTCTCTTCTCCCACATTTCCTGTCTTAGAAAAGGAAAAAATGCCCAAAGATAACTTTAGAAATATTATTTATTATCTGATCTTTAAATATGAAGGGATACAAAAGAGAGGATGTATGAAACAAGAAGTTCAGACTTTTACAAATCAGTTTGGTTCTTCACAGTCGATCAAACTGTTTTACAGTCTGTTTGTTTTTGTTTCTCAGAACCATTAAAAAGGTTTAATAAGAATTTATTTTGAGGATCATTTAGAATAAAAAACTTTAGACAAATAAAATGTTCAGATATAAAAACCTCCTCATCGAGAGAAATATCTGCAGACAAAAACAAGCAGCCTGAATTCAAGACGTTTCATCTTTGTTCACAGAGAAAGAAGATTGTCTGAGTGTCCAGCTTCAGTTTGGTGTGAGTGTGTGTGTGTGTGTTTGTACATGTGTTGTAGTGTGTGTGTGTGTGTGTGTGTGTCCTTGCGGTGTGTTGACTGATGAGCCTGTAAACAGAGCGAGCGTCTCAGATATCGGGGCAGTTTATTGCTCTGGCTTCAGATCTGGCAGCTCTGACTTGTTTATTTGGCTTGCAGGTATCAAATGAAACCCGCAACTCTCTCTCACAATCACATGTGTACAATGCCACCCCACACACACACACACACACACACACACACACACACACACACACACACACACACACACACACACACACACACACACACTGGAGCAGTAATAGCTCTGTAGAGTCAACAAACAGTCATGCATGAACTTGTTCACACAAATACACAACTTATTGTCCGTCTCGAATAGAAACTAATCTGGCTTCTCTTCTTTCCCACACACACACGAACACACACACACACACACACACACACACACACACACACACACACATACACATACACATACCCTCCTCTCTCATTTTACACTTTATGTGCTGTTTTCTCTTCAACATACAAACTACATACATGCACACACGCACACACACACACACGGGCCTCTGTGTTCCCATGCTTTAGCCTGTTTTCAGAGGTCAAACACAAATCCTCCTCTCTGCCCCCCCTCAGCGCGTAATTCAGACCAGCAGCACCCAGAGACCACCAGAGGGTCGAGACTACGCAGCCAGCCAAACCAACATGTCACACACACATCAGGCACACACACAAACCCCCCCCCCCCCCCCCCCCCCCCCACACCCTCCTCCTCCTCCCCCTCCCCCCTCCTTCATCCTGTATTATCAAACAATCTGAGCAGCGTCATCATTATCTCTCTCTCTCTCTCTCTCTCTCTCTCTCTCTCTCTCTCTCTCTCTCTCTCTCTCTCTCTCTCTCTCTCTCTCTCTCTCACTCTCTCTGTGTGTGTCCCACGAGAGCAGCCGAGCACATAGCAGGGTTATCACTCACACTCAGAAACACACTCTCTCCTCACACACACTCTCTCATACTTACACACACACACACACACACACACAGATCTGATAGGGAGTGAAGATCAAAGGTTAATCGTGTCTTTTCATCAGCTGCACCACCCTCTCCTCTATCTGTCCTCCTGCTGTCTGATGGTTCTGTCGTTATCTGTGTGTGTGTGTGTGTTCTATCTCTGTGTGAGTGTGTTTTATCTCCGTGTGTGTGTGTGTGTGTGTGTGTCGTATGAGCACATATCTGTCCTCACTATTAGACCATTTGGCAGCACTTTATGTTTGAGCGCAGTAAATAAACAGTCCTGTCCTCCTCCTCCTCCTCTTCTATTGTTTCTTCTCTCTCTTCTTTTTTGGATAAATTAAATTTCCGTGTTTACTTTCTCTGATTTAATGGAAACCCAGAGTTTCTGAATATTAGCGATTAATTTGATGTACGCTCCAGTAAAGTCTGAAATAGAGCCTCTCCTTAATTTGATAAGTATGTGAGATTGTAGCTGTATGTTTGAGAGTTTGTAAGAGAACTGAGGTTTGAGACGTTTCAGGGTCTGACCCCCCCTGTGTGAACCCCATACAGGGGGTTAGACAGGCTGAAACAGGAAGTGCTTATTCATCCAGGAGGTGTACATTTACAGAAATCCCCCTCCTGAACCCCAAAGTGGATTTTTTTTTTTTTTGTGGGGTGAAGAACACGTTGTTCGAAACTCATGCAGGATGTTTAATACACATGAGCTCTGAGCTGGAGACAGTGAAGGACGTGTTTGTGATGTGATCCTGCAGCCTGACCGATCATAAAAAGTCCTCCTGTCCTCTTGTTGCACATGTTATTGTTGCACCAGTATTATTGCACATAAGTACAGATTTTTCTGTGTACATATTTGCTGCAGGTCATAGCAGTTTAGTTATTAGTCTGGTTTGTTCTCTGATGTTGCACCTGGAGCAGGCTTGGTTGAACAGTCTTCCTGCAGCAGGTAGGAATGATTTGGAGTGTCTCTCCTTCAGACACCGTGTGTGAAGCATAAAGGAGGTAAAACCCAGCGGTGGGTGAGAGGTGCACCCACTGGAGCGTCCCCATCTTAAAGATCATAAATCTAATTTAGAGATTACATCATGTTGAATATAAGTTTACTGTGTTATCTATTATTTGTCCTCTTGTGAAAATAACCTTGACACATCATAATTAGTTTAATCTGTGAGGTGATGTTTGGATGTATTCCTCTGAGATTGAGTTTCCAGTCCAGCGTCCAGCCGGCTGATTATAAATAAACAATTCATTATTTATGGAGGAATTCAAATAATACAACTAAGTATGTCAACAATTTCCCTCTCGCAATGAGAAAGAGTGTTTATTAGGACTGATTATTCTTCATCAACATCTTCATTTATTGAATTTTATCACAGCTTTTTGTCCTTCTTTCTCATTTTTGTTATCATGAAAATCCTGTGCTCAGACTCGAGATGCTTCAATTTGCTTATCCTCTATTTCACGTGTCCTTTATGGCAGCAACTTATTGTTAACACAATCAATCAATCGATCTACCAGTCTTCATATAAATGCATGTGAACAGGATCAATGATGGGGACTTTGTGCAGCAGCCTCTGACATTTAAAGGTGACATATTATGCAAAATGGACTTTTTAATGGTTCTCTACCTCAAATATGTTTCCCTGGCATGTCTACAAACCCCCCGAAAATGAAAAAAATCCATTCTGCCCCTGTTCTGATTTCTCCACCTTTCTGTAAATTTGTGCTGAAACGAGCCGTTTCAGTTTTCAGTGTTTTTCATACGTCACAACGCCATCCGGTCTGTAACGGAGGTCAGAGCTCGGAGCTTGTTCAGCCCATAGACTGTATAAAATACAACTCAACTCCTCCATTTTTCATTCCCTGCAAACGTGTGCTAACAAGGAGCTTAGGAGGGAGGCATGCTAGTTGTAGGCTGTCTTAATAAACACAAAGGTCGGTTTTACTCCCCACGTCTGCAGATTTGAAGATCTAGTGGATGATTTTTATTTTTCATGGAAAAGTGCTAGCGCTAGTTAGCATAGCCACATAGCTACATGTTTGTAGCTGTGTACCAAGACACACGTCGACATACTGACAAATAAAACAACAAGAAACACTAAATCTGTGACCAATCCTTCAGAAAGGTCCTGCTGCAGGCGCCTCTCCGTCAGGATGAGACTCTGGATCAAATTCAGAGGGTTGAAGTAACTCGGGTCTGTGAGCAGTCGTGTATATGCAGCCAACATGTAAAGATTAGATCAATGTGCTGGAGAGCCGAGGCCACATCCACTTCCTGAGGGGGCGTGGTCAGAGAGCTCATTCTCATTTAAAGGCACAGACACAGAAAACAGCCTGTTCTGAGCAGGGCTGAAAAAGAGGGGTTTACAGGCAGACCAAAATCTGATTTCAAAGTGTTTTTTTGAGCAATAAACTTTAAAGACATGTTTTGGGGACCTCTTAGACCAATATATTTTGATGAAAAAGAGCATAGTATGTCACCTTTAAAGTCGATCAATCTGTGCATGTTTTCCTCTATGCATCGTTTAGTTTTTTGGTCTTTCGAACGTTGTTGAATACTTACATTAAAAGTTACAATCTATAAAGTTTCCCAGTGTCCATGTCTGATTTGAGTCACTATTCTGGTTCAGTTTTCCCCATGCTTAATCGACATTCTTGGGAAAAATCCAGCGCAGCGGCGGTTGGTCCTCCAGAGAGAGTGGGAGTAAAGCTGTGTTCTGTTTTCTGTGGTCTCTGCTGAGTTGTGAATAAACAGTTATGATAGCAACAAAAAAAGAAGAAACTTCAGAAAGAAAACCAAAGAAAGGGAAAGAAAATCAGAATTCAAGTGGAGACTAAGATTCAAAAGACGCACCTCACAACTCAAAATACTCCTCGGGGATCAGGTGGGATAGAAAGGGAAAAGTGTAATGTTGCATCCATGCCTGAGACCGGCACAAACAGCAGAGTTAAATCTGAATTTGTTGCTCTCTGCATTGGTCTGATTTTCATCGTGACATCCGGCCGTCTTTTGCAGAGGAAATAAAATTCAGCCATTAGTTACCCCCCACCCCCACCCCCCTCGCTCCTCAGTTCATTAAAGATAACCCCGACAGAGAGGCTGGCCTGCAGCCACGCCGCTCCTCCAGCTCCTCATCAGCACGCAGCAGCCAGGCCACGCTCAGGGCTGCAGTCAGGGCGCATTACCACATTATCATGCTTCCTGGTGTGTGGGATTGAACATTTGCCACCAGGCTTTGGAAGCACTCCCCCCCCTTCTGATCTGACACACACCTGTTGTGCTTCTAATAGCTGTGAAAGCTCTGTGATTGTAGTGTTTCATAAATCAAACAGCATGTATCTCTTTCAGCCGGGATGAGGTGTGAGTGAGGGCGCAGCTTCCATTTTCACTGTGATATCTGCAGAGTTTTAAAGCGGCAGACTCATCGTACAGTACGGCTACGTACAGCGAGCGGAGAGTGAAAACATGAGGTCATGCTTCATGCTTTCACAGCTGCGTCTCAAGGCGTGATGGTTTTGGGTTGTTTGTCTGTGCAATCAAACAAACGGGTCGCATGTCGCTCTCAAAGATAGAAAAAAAGATGAACTGAAGGAGTGTTGACTTCCTGAATTGCTCAATTCTCTATCAGCACACACTGTACTTGTTATTTTTAAAGACATTAAACTTACAAGTGGCGGCTGTGGCTCAGTGGGTTGAGTCGGTCGTCTATCAATTGGAAGGTTGGCGGTTCGATCCAGCAGTCACATGCCAAAGTGTCCTTGAGCAAGACACTGAACCCCGAATTGCTCCCTCTGTTGTTCAGAAGTGTGTGAATGTGAACGAATGAGATTAGCTAACACTGATGGTTCCTTACTAGAGCAGCCTCTACCATCAGTGAGTGAATGGGTATGAATGGGTGAGCGTGAGTAGAAGTGTAAAAGTGCTTTGAGTGGTGAGAAAGACTAGAAAAGCGCTATATAAGTTCAAGTCAATTTACCATTTACCATTTACGAGTTTTGCCCAAATAAGGGCATGCCTGGCTTGATTCACAGGTGGGCACCCTGTAGCTGTTAGCGAGGAGGCTAAAGCCCCGCCTCTTTACCTCACACAATTTCGGACAAAGTTAGGTTGAGTTCAGCATTTCCAATATGGCACAAGCCGCCGATCGGCTTCAGAAACAGACAGGTGACGTCACGGATACTACGTCCATTTATCCACTTCAGCACCACCTCCCAAATTCGTCTTTGAGACCGGTCTGTTTTTTGATTGGCTTAGCTCCCTGTAGGCTGTTTCGCTTGCAATGTTGACGGTTCACTCATGTCTGAGGATGTCGGCAGGCAAGAAAACAAAGATGGACATTAGAGGCTATTTCAACAAAGTGTAAGTCACCCGAGGAAAATACTCCCCCCCCCCCTCATAGGCAACCGCTAATGAATGCAAAACATTGTTTCTGTTGCAGCCGGATACACTGGGCTATGTCCCCACAAATGTCAAAATCAAACCTACGCCCTTGGTCTATGGACATTCCCCCCTCGCTCTAGTTTCCTGCTCTCTCCAATGTCCTGTCCTCTGTCAATAAAGCCGTAAAAGCTCCAAAATAAACTCAATAAAGCTCCTGATGGTGAAGTGAATATATTTCTTGTGCACTTTCATAACAGATCGGATCATTTTTGCAGTTAAAAGACTCATTTTGTGAAGAAATAGTAAGAATGCAACATGATTTCAGATCAGCCATCACTAAAAATGCTCAATAAAAAGTGAAATCTTTGAGATGATCAAAGTTTATTAGAGAAAGTCATTATGAGTAAATCAGGCCTTGTAAGAGTAATAAGATGTTTTGACCTGAAATAAGACAAACACACTTTTGCAGTGAAGATGATGATCTTACTTTTACATATTCAACATTTCTGCTTTAATGAGAGTTTAAAGTTTAGTTAGTGAAACAGGAGCAAAACGTCTCCTCCACACTGACATGAATCATCCTCATTATGTTTCTTCATGTTACAAACTTAAACAAAGTGAGCGGATACAAACTTTAGTCTCCCTGAGGATGCTTCCACTCGTTCTCTCATGGGCGTTGTTTCTCATTGAATCCTCTTCTGTGAGAAAGCAGGCGCTCCTCCGGCTCCTCCGTATGTTGCATAAGAAGGTTCTGCGGCTATGTTTTAATTACGTCTCTCGACAGTAGAAGTGTGGTTAAACCATGCCGGATGCTACCCTAAACTTGTAGATTTTGTTAAGCTGTTTCCAAACATGTAAAAGGCCTGAAGTAGCAGAAATATGCACACTTGCTTTGTTGTTAATAATGCAGTGAGTTGTTTAATCTGGCTCTCGTGTCTGCGAGGTAAATATGAAGCTAGCAGCGGGTTAGCGTATATCTCTGCACTGACTCTGGAGCAGGTGCCTGCAGAGAGAGAGAGAGAGAGTTATGATGCTCTTACCTAACATGCACCTTGTATCCTGAAGGCCTGGCAAACCTTCTGAATACACTTACTTCCTCCTGAAACACGTGCAGAGCAGACTCTTCATATTTTATGAGTGGATCCTCTGCAGGGTTGTTGACAAGCAGCGATTTTTACTCAAATGTGGAAACTTCTTTTTGTTTAATCTCAGACTTTAAATGGAAACAAAGTATAAAAGCTAATAAGTGGAAACATTCGGATTCACATTTTGAATCAACAGAGAGACGTTTGGCTTTCATCCTTCACTCCATTTTTCTTCCAGAGGGTTGGGTCCAGCTGTTTATCCTCAGTGTCTCCATCTAATACCAGCCTGTGTGCAGCATTACAGTCTATTAGTGCTGTGTGTGTTAGTGTAAAGCAGGTCAAGACTTTATTTTCAACCCTTATTGCCAGTTTGCAGGTCGCAGTTTTTTATGTGAGGCGCTGCACCGCCCAGATGTGGTTTATAGAAGCTGTTTTTGGACAGCTTAACGCGTCACACCCAAACATTAGGCCGGTGAAAGTATCCCAGGAGAGGCTTTTAGGGGGAATAAGTTTGGGTTGATAAAGATTCAGTGGTCAAAGTTTAGATTTTGGGGTATAAAGTCGCTAAACTCTACACTTATGTACTGTGTTGGTGCAAAAATATGAATCTGAGAGGAGTTTCTCACAATCAAGACTCATTTTATTACATTAAATGTTAAATTCAGTGCATAGGACACACTTTTTAACACATTCTTTGTTTGTTTTTAACATCTGGAAAGTTGTCTGCGTCCTTTAGGGGCGGTTGGCTCAGTGGTTCAGTGTCCTTGGGAAAGACGCTGAGCCCCAAAATGCTCCTGGTGGAACAGTCAGTGTGTGTGAATGAGTTAATACTGATGTTCCTACTGTAACATCCTCTGACATCCGTGCATGAATGTGGCGTGAATGGGTGACCAGCACACCTGTAGAAAATGCAGAAAGGTGTTTTATGATGTTATATTTTACCCAGAAGTTGGCTGAAGCTCAGTGATGGACGTGTGCAGTCGCCGTGCAGCCGCAGTCATTACAGCTATCAACATTAGCATTTTTAGCTATTAGCTAAATTAAGCTAGCTATTAACAGGTAGCTTTATGTCTCTGATAACTTCAGATCCAGACTTTTACAGACTGAAACCTTTCATTTTTTAAATCTTTACAAAAGAAAAACTTAGTTAGCAACTAAGAGCTCTAAAGTGACGTTGACGTGACTTTAATGAGGAAGAGAGTTACAAATGTTTTTAACGTTGAGCATCAAACAGCCAGCGCTGAATTTAAACATTTAAAATATTAAATGTATTATTTCTTTAAGAAGCTATCTTTTCACATGATTCAAAAGATTTGTTATTATCTTGCCTGTGCTGGTTCCTCATGTCTCTGTTACTAGATCAACATACTGACAAACCACGCCGTGCTACCAGATGACATCATCACCTGTGCTCCTTTACATCCAGGTAGTAGAGCTTTAAGTCTGATTTATACTTCTGCGTTGAATCGATGGTGAAGCCTACAACGGAGGTCTGCTTAGCTCCCGTACCTACGCAATGGCCTACACACGTAGCTGACATGCACCTCCTCCAAAATGTAACTACCTGCAGAATCAACACGGACCGCAAGCCCTGTGATTGGTCCGCTAGGTGGCATTGTATTTCCTGCATTTACAGCACTTCTGGGATGTATTTCATCTCCCCCTCTCTATTCTTCATGTGATCATGTCTGTATGATAAACAGCAACATGTATCAGCTGTAGATTAACAGAACACGCTCTGAATCTCTGTGTAAAGTAAACAGAGATCATAGCAGGGCTGGAAGCAGGCGACCGGACTATCAGAGAGACCGCACTGCCCTCAAGCCTTTCGGCGGATAATTCCTGCGCGACACGGACACAATGACGCACAAGTACGTGGTGCTCATGTCCGCGTCGGCCCCTGCTGTGTAGGGGCGACACAGAAGTATAAACCAGCCTTTAGAGCATTATAGGAGTAGCTCCTCCTAGTGGCGGACGGCTGCACTACAGCTTGGTCACAACATATGATCATCATTTTTGGGCATCAAGTAATGAAAATACCAATAACTCCTTTAATCGACTTGTGAGGGTGACAAATCCTTTAGTCGACTGAACACGCACATCTCTAACTGAAAGTGATGATGTGTTTCATTTTGTCAAAAGTTTATGAAGCTGTGGATGAAAACCTGACATCACTTTTTCTCTTTTTGTTCCTGTTAATTTGTTTTTCTTTTCCCAGAAACCAACCACTTCAATCTCTGGTCGTTGAAACAATGTTTTGGGTGTGAATGTTGGTGTACAAGCTGGAAAATGCAAAGTATGAGACTGTTGCTGCATTTATTTTAGCTCCTTGATCTGTTTTTTTTTTTGTCTATCCATACCCGGGAAATATGTCCAAAGAGATTTATCCTTACTGACTTATTGACTTTCTTTCATGCATTCGCATCCAAATCCATCATTGCTCTTTGTTCTTTTGAACCGATGTGAGTGTTGGCAACTTCAGGGATGTGTTTTTATTTTAAAAGCTCTGATTATAACTTCTGTTTTTGAGGTTTCTTCAGTTTGTGATTGGGTGGAACGACAATTGGGAAGCAGAAAAAAAATTCAGGAGAAGTGGAGAAAACACAGTGGAATCAGAGTTTGAAGGAAAGTGGGCTGTGTGTGTGTTTTGGTGCCTCACATCTGGACCTCAGACTCTGCATTCTCTGAGATGGTGTCCCTCAGGAGGACGAGAGAAAACAGCTCCATCATGGCAAAGTGAGGCTGGCGTGTGTGTGTGTGTTTGTGTGTGTGTATATATATAAGGAACAGTCGGCAGTGTTAGAGTGCGCCCTAGTGGTCATGTTGAGAACTGCAGATGTAGTGTGAGACTGAGCAGACTGAGAATGAGCTCAGATCTCTTCTCTCTGATCAAAGCAGAACATGTTCGTCTGTATCGTCGCAGACGTTTCATCCTCAATGTTTCCACCACTTCTCGAAAGCTCAAACCGCCTCAAACATGCATATTTTTACAGAAACAGGACGCCTGTGACAAACGCCAGATGTTCCTGCCAAGAGAAATATGTTAGTGCTTACACAATATTTACTTTAGAGTTGTTTTTGAGCCTGGGATTTCTTGTTGAAATACACAGTAATACTGCAAAAACTCCATCCACGGCCAGAAAACAATCAATTGGTCCATCCAGCTGTGTGTGTGTACACTCCAGACAACTTTTTCTCCCACACACGCACACACACAGAAACACACACACACACAGCTCAGAGCGCCCAACAGTCCCAGCATCAGGCGACATTCCTCAGACTGCCTTTGAAGTTTTGTGGCGTTTCCACCGTCTGATGATAAAACATGAAGCTGGAACACGACTGCAGAACATGAGAGATACAGAACATGGTCTCCAGATCACATTCACCTCATTCCTCTCCTCTTTTTTCACCTTCTTTGTGTGTTTTGTGCATCTTTACGTGTCCGACTGTGCACATATGTTTATGCACTCTCTGCACCGGTGCAGCTTGTAACTCTAACCCAGCGTGTTGCTGCGAGGAACGCCACAGATGTTCAGATGTTTCTCCTTTAAAAAACAAACACAACAGGGGCTGTTTTCTGCAGGACGGAGCGAGGGACTGTCAAAATAAGAGCTGGACCCCTCCTCCATCTCTCTAATTCGGATCACTACAGACTCTGTCCTGCAGGATGTTCGTACCTGAGTCTGGATGTATTAATAGATGTACGTGAGACGCCTTTCCTCGTTTTGTTTTTATGTGTGTTTGTTCTTGCGTCTGGGGCATCCATTACCCGGGTGGAGCTCAGAGGAGGAGCTTTTATGGTGATGATTCCTCAGACTGTGAGAGATTTAAAATCTTAAAAAGGAGGAAGGGATCGGAGGAAACATGGTGGGAGAGCGGGACCCCCCCCTCCTCCTCCTCCTCCTCCTCCTCCTCCTGCTCCACCGTTGATTAATGTCCTCCTCCCCACAGAGTATGGCAGAGATCCACAGGGCCTCAGGTGAGGACCTCAGAGAGACAGGAACGGAGGGAGAGAGGAGAAACACATGAAGAAAGAGTGTGAGCCAATTTGCTTTCACTTAACCCAAAGGCTGAGCATTTGTCTTTCCGCTTTATTCAGAAGATAACATCAGTTATTGTAACCCGGATCGAGCATCAGTCAAACACATAAAGATGTGAAATGAAGCCCAGAAAATCCAGTGGTGTGTGTGTGTGCTGATAGTGGGAGATGGATGTGACAGAGCTGGATCAGAGGGGAAGAAAAAGGCTGTTGGAGCTGTGAAATTGAAGAGGATGAAAGTGTCAGAGAGTCATAAATAAACCCAGGACCCCCCCCCCCCCTGCTGGTCGGACAGAGCCGACGTTGTGAAGTGCTGATTCTAACAGCAGCGTGAGCATCAGGGGAGCAGCGGCTCACTGAGTGTACGAGGTGGACATAACCACTCCAAACTCTCAGTCTGAAGCCTTGAAATCTGCATTTTCTTCAGTCGCCATCTTGTTTTTTTTGGAACAAGAAGTGACCATATTCCAAGAAGCTGCAAGAGTTGCATCTTGACGGTCACTTATCAATGTGAGCACGTCACCTGATGATGATACAGCTTCCAGGAGTGACTGACAGTCCTTGCAGCAGGTTTAGGAGCAGGGATAGCTTGCATGTACATAGCCTGGGTCTGTTGAACGTGACAGTACTGTATGGGTTGGATTATTAAATTGGGATGTTCTGCTGATGGGTATGACAGTGGGAGCTGGCATGGAGGGAGGTTAATCTGGGACGCCTGATGTCTTAGGATGAATTAAAGGAAACATCAGTGAAGGGAGGAGCCCACATGATAACCTCAGTGATGTGCTGGTTCTCGCTCCCCATCTGTCCTTTCTATCTCAGGCTTTGGGGGACATCAGGAGGGGTTGCCTACTACATGTATCAGTAGAGGGCATAGTGGGCTCATCCTCTCCTTCAGCACACATACCTTGTGTTTAACTGAAACTCAGACAGCTCAGGTTTTAATGGTTTAACGTGTTTGTTGCAGCAGCAGAGCAACATCCAACCTCTTCCCTCCATGCACTTTGATTTTATTATCCAGAAACTGAGGTGTGATCTAACACCTCCTGGTCAGCGCCTGCAGGTGGATGCTGGATGGTGGTGAGGCTGTAAGTTGAAGCAGAAGTTTAATGACAGAGCAGAGGGAGGGACTGGAAGGTTTGCAGCTTTAATGGGAGGAGACGTTCGTCAGGTGATTGTGAGATCGACTCTTGATGTCAAATGTGGAAATCAGTGCAGCTCAAGTTACCTCCCTGAAGTAGCTTGGATTTAGATTTAACATTTAACATTTAGATTGAACAATCATACTCCGGATTTAACATTAAACATTTTGATTTAACATTTAATATTTAGATTTAACATTTAGATTTAACTTTAAACATTTAGAATTAACATTAAACATTTTGAATTAACATTAAACGTTTAGATTGAAGAATCAACATTCAGATTCAACATTAAACATTTAGATTTAACATTTAACATTAAGATTAAATATTTAGATTTAACATTAAACATTTAGATTAAATATTTAGATTCAACATTAAACATTTAGAATTACATTGAAATTTAATACATTTAGATTTAACATTAAACATTTAGATTTAACATTAAACATTTAGAATTAACATTCAGATTTAATATTTAACATTTAGATTAAATATTAAACATTTAGATTTTACATTAAACATTTATAATTAACATTTAGACTTAACATTTAACATTTAGAATTAACATTCAGATTTAATATTTAACATTCAGATGTAACACTAAACATTTAGATTTAATATTAAATATTTAGAATTAACATTTAGACTTAACTTTAAACATTTAGATTCAAAATTAAACATTTAGATTAAACATTTAGATTCAAAATTAAACATTTAGATTAAACATTTAGATTCAACATTTAACATTTAGATTTAAAATTAAACATTTAGAATTTACATTTAGATTTCACATTTAGATTTAAAATTTAGATTTAACATTTAACTTTTAGGTTTTACATTTAGATTTAACATTTAACATTTAGATTAAAAATTTAACATTCAGATTTAACATTTAACATTTAGATTTAACATTTCACATTTATATTTAACATTTAATTTAAACATTTAACATTTATATTTATATTAAGCATTTTGATTTAAAATTGATTTTAACTTTATATATTTTTCACTACAAAATTAAATGTGAAGAAGACCAAATATAATTCCTCTAAATGTGATTAAAAAAAAAGCGACTTTTAAAAATTCACTCTACATTTTTCTGACGTTTTGGAGTAAATGTTATTTTTTTAGCTGTTATTTTCAGTGTGCAGAACTGTACGGGGCCCCATACTTGCAGGCCTCGCTCCAATGATTGAAGCAAAATATTCATGGTTGAAGTTGCATCTTTTTGCTCTCCTCACAGAATCTGTAGTAATAGCTTAGCCACACCCCCAAGCATCATGCATACTTACTTAGAGACCATAATTTACAAAATAAACATCATGCTGTGTTGAAGACGACCTCGAGAAGACACTGAGATCATAAACTTAGTAGGAAAATGTTGACTGAGGGAATAACGCGGGACAGAAGTCGTCTGTTTTTCTCGTAGACTTCTATGGAATCTAAATTCTTTATGCATGTCTGGACTCTGCTGGTTTTGGAAAGAAGCTTCACTTTGAATCCAGAGGCTTCAACACGTGTACCTTATCTAACTGTAAACACTGCAGCGTTCATGATGCTGCTGCAGCTCCTCCTGATAACCTGGGTGGCGGTTCATTGAGCCTCGATTGGCCGGCATATTTTCCCAGAACTCTCTCTGTCCCCGTCCATGTGTGTGTGTTTGTGTGTGTTTGCTGCGTTGTTGGAGAGCAGCAGGTCTATGAGCTTGTTTCCTTTGGGCCACATGTGCTCCTCGCTGCTGAGCGCGCTCAGAGCGCAGCAGTAATGAGAAGTCCAGGTGCAGATTTCTGCCCTGAGGGAGGAAGTGCTTGTTTACTCAGATTTAACCTTGTTTCTGACCCCCGACTCCTGCAGCCTGTTTGACCCCCAAACATTGAAGCCGTTAAAGTTTCATCAGGTCAGAAACTTTTGAAACATTCAGCAGTGAGCGCCGGGTTGTTTAGGTATCATATATGAACTCTGATGCAGATTAAAACTCTTACAGGCATTGTTGGAATAAACGACTGCATGACATCAGTGCAGGTGTTTCAGCTGGTTTTCCTTTTCATTGATTACACAACGTGGGAAGAAATGTGATTTGTACTCGGAAAGATCATTCTGAAATATACAAAACTTCAAATATTGTGTAACAGTGACACACAGGAGACATTAAAATATAACCATTTGTATAAATCTGCTGTAAAATGATCCATTCCACTTCTGTTAAACTAAATCTCATTTTGCATGAGAGGAATTGAACTGAATGTTTTAAAGCTCCTGTGAGGAGTCCTTTTATTTGTTATGAAATTGACTGAAATTAGAATTGTAGTTTGAATGCCCGTTACTGATGTGAGGGTTGGATTAGTTTAAAGACACAGCTTGAACTGGAGAAAATCAGCAGAGAGATGAGAGGTATCACTTTGTCAGCAGGGGGCGCCAAAGTCAATATAGCATAGAGTTCATCACAGGAGCTTTACATATTAAAAAAAGAGTCTCAGAGACATCATCCTGCATTCATTTTGTCACACATGGTTGTTTGTCAGCTTGGGTTTCACATGCATCATTCATCTTTTAACATTTCATCGTGTAGCAGCCATCAGGCTCTTTACTTCTTGCTAAAAAGTGCCTCAGATTTTTCTTTGTTTCTTTTTTTTCATTGTTGATGCACCTTCATCACATTTTGTTGAAACACCTGCGCGCTTATCTTCTTTATTTTTCCATCCAAATAAATATAAAGTCAGAACTTCTAACTCTCTTCATGTCCAGCTTGAGCTACAGTTACAGAAAACTCTACAGAGCATCTCAAACATGTGGCAGCTGTGTGCATTTTTTTTTTGCATTTTATTAACCTTTTGCACACTGTCTGCTGTTTGCTCTCTTGAGTTGTAGATTTTGCTTTGGTGGTGTTAACATACTTGGAATTACTCTGATGTAAGGGGTTTTGACGCCTGCTTTTCTCCAGAAAATGTACTATTCACTCAAGTTAGAGTATTTGGAGGGATGAAAATTGTCTATAAACCTTCCTCTAACAAGAAAAGTCCCAAATAATCCAAGTAAAGTTTGCCCTTATGTTAATTCACCCTGCTGTGTTCAGGGACATCAGTCTATCTGAGGACTGTGGCATAGCTTTGCTCAGTGCTGGTCTGCCTTCAACCAGCAGAGGGTGCTCTCCACATGTATATTTGTCTCAGAGGAATACTCTCCACCAAAGAGCTGGTGGTGGATTTCAGAAGACGCAAGCCCCCTCCTCCCACACCAGTGAACATCCAGGGAACAGACATTGAGATTGTGAAATCTTACAAGTACCTGGGTGTTCACCTGAACAATAAACTGGACTGGTCAGACAACTGCAAAGCACTCTACAAGAAGGGACAAAGCAGACTCTTTCTGCTCAGGAGACTCAGGTCTTTTGGTGTAGATGGGGCTCTTCTGAGGTCCTTCTTTGACTCTGTGGTGGCATCAGCCATCTTCTTTGGAGTGGTTTGCTGGGGGAAGCAGCATCTCTGCTGCTGACAGAAAGAAGCTGAACAGACTGGTGAAGAAGGCCAGCTCTGTCCTGGGCTGCCCACTGGACCCTGTGGAGGTGGTGGCTGACAGGAGGATGATAGCAAAGCTATCTTCTCTGATGGACAACATGTCACACCCCCTCCAGGAGACCATAACAACACTAAGGAGCTCGTTCAGTGACAGACTTCTTCTCCCGCAGTGTCTCACGGAGAGATACCACAGGTCTTTTCTTCCTGCAGTAGTCAAACTCTATAACCAGTAACATATATATTATATATTTATATATATGTTGCAAGATATGCTTATTTTTACCTCTTTAATTTCATCTTATCTTATCTTATCTTTATAACAGTTTCTTTATCACAGATAAACTCTAATAAAATCTGTAACAGCTCTGTCTGATGAAGGAGCTGCAGTCCTTCAGCGTTTACACACTTTTTATTCAGCTGTGTTCTGACAAGCTGCTTTGACTGCGTCTAAGTTTACAGCTGGTGGTTCCCTGTCTGCAGTTCCACTGCCGTCCTTTTGGGGGCAGAGGAGCTCTACTGCAGCATTACCTGGGTCCATGCTTACAAAGGAACAAACTTTAACTAGCATACAACACCAGCAATTAAAATGAACTAAACTGAAGGTAGCTGTAACCAAAATATAACCCAGATAATGTTTTCATTTTATTTCAGCTTTCTGTAAGCATTGTAAAATAATGTGGAAATACCACAAAACTTCTTTAAAAAATCTACATTTGTGTTCAAAAATAAATCTCTGAACCAAACATTCAACACAAAAATTACACACTCGTCAGGTGAAACAGGCAAAACATTTAAAAACATGAATCACAAAGAAAAAAGAAGAGTACATTCTCTATAAGTTAGAACTTAAATTGTATCCAAAAAGCTTTAAAACATTTTATATATTTGTATTAAACATATTTACCCTCCTATTTCAATTAAACTTGTTGTTTGAACAAACTTAAATCTCAAAATGCACTAAAACATTTATCAGCTCAAAAAAATATCTATATTTGTGTAAATAAATAGATCTATTGTCCAAATACTGAAACCTGAAAATATTGAAACTCTGCGTTTAGCTTGAAAAGCAATACAAAAAACAACAACCTTATATTTAAATATAATTATATATGATAACCCAGATTCAGCACGAGAATATCAAACATATTACAATATGAGAGGCTGAGATCTTTTTTTGACAAAACATTCAAACACAACTTTTACATTAAAACATAATTTCTGGGGTGCTGGTGGCCTAGCGGTCTAAGCGCCCCACATATAGAGGCTATAGTCCTCGTCGCAGGGGTTGCCGGTTCGATTCCCGGCTGGTCGACCGTTTCCTGCATGTCTTCCCCTGCTCTCTGCTCCCCACATTTCCTGTCTCTCTTCACTATCCTATCAAATAAAGGCAAAAAGCCCCAAAAATATAACTTTAAAAAATAAAAAACATATTTTCTAGCTTCTTTGAGGACTGTGACTGGATCTCTTAAAGCCACAAAACTGAGGAAGTTTTTAAAAAAACTTAAAGGTCAAATTAATTTATAGTCTAAACATTTCTGCATAAAAAATGAACATGTTTTTTAAAGATTCTTGTTAAAACAACATTTTTCATCTGTCTTAAAAAAATCAAAAATACAGCAAGTGGAGAGACTGAGATACTTTTAACTATCTCAGTAAAACTTTTTTGGCTCTACACTATTGTTACAAAATTTAAAGTAACTTTCTTTTAAGTATGCATTTCAGAGCGTTATAGTGTCTGTGATACAAAATGATAGAGCACCAAAACTAATACTTTTTTTAAAGTTATATTTTTTGAGTGTTTATGCTTTTATTCAGAGATGATAGGACACTGGAGAGAGCAGGAAACCAGGAGAGCGAATGAGAGAGAGAGAGAGAGAGAGATAGAGAGGGCGAGAGAGAGAGAGAGAGAGAGAGAGGGAGAGAGAGGGGGAGAGAGGGGGAGAGAGAGAGAGAGAGAGTAGTGTGTTGTGAATATATATATTGTACTGTATGAATTTATGTGCTTTGGCAATAATATCTTGTTGTTCATGCCAATAAAGCAAATTTGAATTGAATTGAATTGGGAGAGAGAGAGAGAGAGAGAGAGGGGGGGGGGGGGGGGGGGTGACATGCAGTGGCGGATCTAGACCCATTTTACTGGAGGGGGGGGGGGGGCAGGCTGGGGCCAAGGGTGTTGTCTGAGGGACACATTCAACCCTGACAAAAGAGACTGAGAAGGGCGAGGACCGGCTGAGAACAAACTGGCAAAACGTCAGTGCATCCCTATAGACTAGACATATAGACTACTGTGTACTAGATCAAAATGCAGACTGACAGCAGCTGTTTGGCTGTTTACACTCAACATGAGTCCCTTAGCGCTCTAAAGGACTGGAACCAAGTGCCACACAAATGTGTTCCGCCTGTAACATTGGCGCGATACCAAAGCTTTTTTTATTGTATAATATTATTTTGGTGTGTGGGGGGGGGGGGGGGGGGGCACAGGGGGGTCCAGGTTCAGTTTTACAGGGGCACTGGCCCCTGTTGGCCCCTCCCCAGAACCGCAACTGGTGGCATGTAGGAAAGCTGGAACCAAAATCCACGCCTCCTTGCTTGAGGACTATTAATGCTGTACATGGGGCGCACATCTCAACCACTTGGCCAAACCGGCACCCAGGAGAGTCAAATCTTCACAGTTTGCTTCAAAATAAATGTATCTAGTAAGACTCACATCCAGTCCAGTGGACCGCGTCTCCACTGAGCCTCTGTTACCTCTTTTAGACCAACGTGAACCAGGTTGTATTCCCAGGCTGGTGCTCGCGCTGGTTTGGAGCTGGTTGAACTCACGAACCAACGGCCCCCTCGTTTGTTTTTCCCCGCAGCGCTAGCACAAACTTTCCCTCGCAACAACAGCGATGGCGGACAACGGCAGCTTGTCTCCTCGGCCGACCAATGCTTTGCCTTGGAATCCATTAGTCTCTTTTATTTGTTTACTGCAGGATAATGGCGGAAACACATTTGGTGTGTGTTTTTGATCACGGCAACTCCGCCCCTGTCCCTGATGTAAGCGGTTCGCGGTTCTAGACCAACAAAGAGTTGGAGCCGCTCTGGAACTGGTTTTCCCGGCTGGGAGCCGGTTCAGTCACAGTCCAAACACGAAAAACTGGTTCTCAATTGAGCCTCGGCTCCGAACCGGCCCTGAAACTGCCTCGGTTGAAGAGAGGTAAATGTGACTGTCAGAGAGAGAGAGAGATCCACTCAGCATGATTATATCACCATGAGCTTCTCCTCTGTAAAACGTCTCAGTGTGTGTGTGTGTGTGGGTGTGGGTGTGGGTGTGGGTGTGTGTGTGTGTGTGTGTGTGTGTGTGTGTGTGTGTGTGTGTGTGTGTGTGTGTGCAGCTGACAACAGGCCTCAGGAATGAATTTCAATTTACGAGTGATGAAAAGTGTCTCTACACACACACACACACACTCTCACACAGACACTCTCACACACACACACACTGCTTAATCATGCACTCATCCCCAGCATATCTCTGCTAATTGAAAAACACTTTCTCTGTCCCAGCTTGGCACAAACACACACACTCAGTCATCACAGCCCTAATGACATTCTTCAGACACATGCAGGTATGATGAGGTACAAACACTCTGCAGGGTCAGCTGGGTCCACTCAAGACCTGCAGGACAGAGACAGAGAGAGGGGGTCCGTCTATCTTGGGTTGATGTTTGGGATGTTTACATCAGTTGTTCTCAAAGTGGGCTCCTGGGACCCCCAGGGGTCCGCGAACCATAGCGTGGGGGTCTGTGAAATAATTTGAATAAATTTCAAATGAATTATAAAATTGTGCAGTGTCATTACAAAACAGCATATACACCATTGCTATGATACCATTTGGTGGCTCGAAGGGATATGTGAGTCTTGCTGCTGTTAATTTTCTGACAGTGTTTAAGATCAATTACTTGAAAAGTATAAATGCTGTCATGTTGAGTCCAGGAATGAGTGAGGAATGAAATGTCCCTCTGTTTTAAAGTATACAAGTGGTTTTTACTTGATTCAAATTGAAGTGTTATCTGTTTATCACTATGGTACAGGTCTGAAGTATTTACATTGATACGTTTTACATACAAATAGTTCCAAGGGCATGTAAGAGTGCAAATGGTAAAAGCATGTGCTTTAGTGATGGGAAGTTCGGCTCTTTTCAGAGAGCCGGCTCTTTTGACTCTGCTCGTCTAAAAATAATGGTTTGTGTGTTGAAAACCCTTTTACCTACGGTGTTTTTATGAGAAGCCTTATAATTGCCCAATTATGTGCATTCTTACTTTTGTTTAGTATTGTAATCAAACTTTTTTATTGCGCAATTTAACAAAAAACTGCAGAGATATCCACAGAACAGAACCAGGACCAAACTCAAGCAAACAGAACCAGAACCAAACTCAAGCAAACAGAACCAGAACCAAACTCAAGCAAACAGAACCAGAACCAACTCAAGCAAACAGAACCCGAACAAACTCAAGCAAACAGAACCAGAACAAACTCAAGCAAACAGAACCAGAACCAAACTCAAGCAAACAGAACCAGAACCAAACTCAAGCAAACAGAACCAGAACGAACTCAAGCAAACAGAACCAGAACAAACTCAAGCAAACAGAACCAGGGGTTGTGATTAGGGTTAGGGTTATGATTAGGGTTAGGGTTAGGGTTATGATTAGGGTTAGGGTTGGGGTTATGATTATGATTAGGGTTAGGGTTATGATTATGATTAGGGTTGGGGTTATGATTATGATTAGGGTTAGGGTTATGATTAGGGTTAGGGTTAGGGTTGGGGTTATGATTAGGGTTAGGGTTATGATTAGGGTTAGGGTTAGGGTTGGGGTTAGGGTTAGGGTTAGGGTTAGGGTTATGATTAGGGTTAGGGTTAGGGTTATGATAAGAGTTAGGGTTATGATTAAGATTAGGGTTGGGGTTATGATTATGATTAGGGTTATGATTAGGGTTAGGGTTAGGGTTGGGGTTAGGGTTAGGGTTAAGATTAGGGTTGGGGTTGGGGTTATGATTAAGATTAGGGTTGGGGTTATGATTATGATTAGGGTTAGGGTTATGATTAGGGTTAGGGTTAGGGTTGGGGTTATGATTAGGGTTAGGGTTATGATTAGGGTTAGGGTTAGGGTTGGGGTTAGGGTTATGATTAGGGTTAGGGTTAGGGTTAGGGTTAGGGTTATGATTAGGGTTAGGGTTAGGGTTATGATAAGTGTTAGGGTTATGATTAAGATTAGGGTTGGGGTTATGATTATGATTAGGGTTATGATTAGGGTTAGGGTTAGGGTTATGATTAGGGTTAGGGTTAGAGTTAGGGTTGGGTTAGGGTTAGAGTTATGATTAGGGTTAGGGTTAGGGTTATGATTAGGGTTAGGGTTATGATTAGGGTTAGGGTTATGATTAGGGTTAGGGTTAGGGTTATGATTAGGGTTAGGGTTATGATTAGGGTTAGGGTTATGATTAGGGTTAGGGTTAGGGTTATGATTAGGGTTAGGGTTATGATTAGGGTTAGGGTTAGGGATAGAGTTAGGGTTAGGGTTGGGTTAGGGTTATGATTAGGGTTAGGGTTAGGGTTGGGGTTGGGGTTAGGGTTATGATTATGATTAGGGTTGGGGTTAGGGTTAGAGTTAGGGTTAGGATTATGATTAGGGTTAGGGTTAGGGTTAGGGTTGGGGTTAGGGTTATGATTATGATTAGGGTTAGGGTTATGATTATGATTAGGGTTAGGGTTAGGGTTATGATTATGATTAGGGTTAGGGCTATGGTTAGGGTTGGGGTTAGGGTTATGATTAGGGTTAGGGTTATGATTGGGGTTAGGGTTATGATTAGGGTTAGGGTTAGGGTTATGATTAGGGTTAGGGTTAGAGTTAGGGTTAGGGTTGGGGTTAGGGTTATGATTAGGGTTAGGGTTAGGGTTATGATTAGGGTTGGGGTTAGGGTTAGGGTTAGGATTAGGGTTAGGGTTAGGGTTATGATTAGGGTTGGGGTTAGGGTTAGGGTTAGGCTTAGGGTTATGATTAGGGTTAGGGTTAGAGTTAGGGTTAGGGTTATGATTAGGGTTAGGGTTAGGATTAGGGTTAGGGTTAGGGTTATGATTAGGGTTAGGGTTAGGGTTAGGATTAGGGTTAGGGTTAGGGTTAGGATTAGGGTTAGGGTTAGGATTAGGGTTAGGGTTGGGGTTAGGGTTAGGGTTAGGATTAGGGTTAGGTTTAGGGTTAGGGTTAGGATTAGGGTTAGGGTTATGATTAGGGTTAGGGGTTAGGGTTAGGATTAGGGTTAGGGTTAGGATTAGGGTTAGGGTTAGGGTTAGGGTTAGGATTAGGGTTAGGATTAGGGTTAGGGTTAGGGTTAGGATTAGGGTTAGGTTTAGGGTTAGGGTTAGGATTAGGGTTAGGGTTAGGGTTAGGATTAGGGTTAGGGTTAGGGTTAGGGTTAGGTTTAGGATTAGGGTTAGGTTTAGGGTTAGGATTAGGTTTAGGGTTATGATTAGGGTTAGGTTTAGGATTAGGGTTAGGGTTAGGGTTCGGATTAGGGTTAGGGTTAGGATTAGGGTTATGATTAGGGTTAGGGTTAGGGTTAGGGTTAGGGTTCGGATTAGGGTTAGGGTTCGGATTAGGGTTAGGGTTAGGATTATGGTTAGGGTTAGTGTTAGGGTTAGGATTAGGGTTAGGTTTAGGGTTAGGGTTAGGATTAGGGTTAGGATTAGGGTTAGGGTTAGGGTTAGGATTAGGGTTAGGGTTATGATTAGGGTTAGGGTTAGGGTTCGGATTAGGGTTAGGGTTAGGGTTAGGATTAGGGTTAGGGTTATGATTAGGGTTAGGATTAGGATTAGGGTTAGGGTTAGGGTTAGGGTTATGATTAGGGTTAGGGTTAGGATTAGGGTTAGGGTTAGGGTTAGTGTTAGGGTTAGGATTAGGGTTATGATTAGGGTTAGGGTTAGGATTAGGGTTAGGGTTAGGGTTAGGGTTAGGATTAGGGTTAGGGTTAGGGTTAGGGTTATGATTAGGGTTAGGGTTAGAGTTAGGATTAGGGTTAGGGTTAGGGTTAGGGTTCGGATTAGGGTTAGGGTTAGGATTAGGGTTAGGGTTATGATTAGGGTTAGGGTTAGGGTTAGGATTAGGGTTATGATTAGGGTTAGGGTTAGGGTTAGGGTTCGGATTAGAGTTAGGGTTAGGGTTCGGATTAGGGTTAGGGTTAGGATTATGGTTAGGGTTAGGGTTAGGGTTATGATTAGGGTTAAGTTTAGGGTTAGGGTTAGGATTAGGGTTAGGATTAGGGTTAGGGTTAGGGTTATGATTAGGGTTAGGATTAGGGTTAGGGTTTGGATTAGGGTTAGGGTTAGGGTTAGGGTTATGATTAGGGTTAGGGTTAGGGTTCGGATTAGGGTTAGGGTTAGGGTTAGGATTAGGGTTAGGGTTATGATTAGGGTTAGGATTAGGGTTAGGGTTAGGGTTAGGGTTAGGGTTAGGGTTCGGATTAGGGTTAGGGTTAGGATTAGGGTTAGGGTTATGATTAGGGTTAGGGTTAGGGTTAGGGTTAGGATTAGGGTTATGATTAGGGTTAGGGTTAGGGTTCGGATTAGGGTTAGGGTTAGGGTTCGGATTAGGGTTAGGGTTAGGATTATGGTTAGGGTTAGGGTTAGGGTTATGATTAGGGTTAAGTTTAGGGTTAGGGTTAGGATTAGGGTTAGGATTAGGGTTAGGGTTAGGGTTAGGGTTATGATTAGGGTTAGGGTTAGGGTTAGGGTTAGGGTTATGATTAGGGTTAGGGTTAGGATTAGGGTTAGGGTTAGTGTTCGGATTAGGGTTAGGGTTAGTGTTAGGGTTAGGATTAGGGTTATGATTAGGGTTAGGGTTAGGGTTCGGATTAGGGTTAGGGTTAGGGTTCGGATTAGGGTTAGGGTTAGGGTTAGGGTTAGGGTTTAGGGTTGGGGTTAGGGTTATGATTAGGGTTAGGGTTAGGGTTAGGGTTAGGGTTAGGGTTAGGAACCTAACCAGAACCAAACTCAAGCAAACAGGACCAGAACTGAAGAAGAACGAAACTCAAGCAAACAGAAACAGAACCACAGCCAAACCCAAGCAAACAGAACCAGAAACAAGTCAAGCACACAGAACCAGAACCAAACTCAAGCAATCAGAAGTAGAACCAAACCCAAGCAAACAGAACCAGAACCAAACTCATGCAAACAGAACAGAACCGAACCAGAACCGAACCAGAACCGAACCAGAACCGAACCGATCCGGAACCGAACCGGAACCGAACCAGAACTGAACCAGACCAGAACCAAACTGAAACAAACAGAACCAGAACCAGAACTTCAACAGAACCAGAACCAGAACCGAACCAGAACCGAACCAGAACCGAACCAGAACTGAACCAGAACCGAGCCAAACAAGAACAAAACTCAAGACAACAGAACCAGAACCAAACTAGAACCGAACCAGAACCGAACCAGAACCGAACCGGAACCGAACCAGAACCGAACCAGACCAGAACCAAACTCAAACAAACAGAACCAGAACCGAACCAGAACCGAACCAGAACCGAACCAGAACCGAACCAAACAAGAACAAAACTCAAGACAACAGAACCAGAACCAAACCAGAACCAAACCAGAACTGAACCAGAACCGAACCAGAATCGAACCAGAACTGAACCAGAACTTGAACCAAAGAAGAACCAAACTCAAGCAAACAGAACAAGAACCAAACTCAAGCAAACAGAACCAGAACCAAATCCAAGCAAACAGAACCAGAACAGTTATTAAGTTTTCTTTAATTTATTTCAACTTGAGACTTGAGATCAAGAGAAGTTGAACCCAATTTTTCTTACACATCTGTACATTTGATTTATGAATCTGTAGTTTAGAGCTAAATGTGGACAGGGTTGCAGGGGATTGGTCGACTTTCTGATACCCTAAATAATCTCCCTGTTTCTCTCAGTCTGATGTTGGCAGGTATGTTGCAGACATTACAAATCATATTGTATAACCAATCAAACATCAGCTCTACATTCTTTACTTTAATGCTTATTTTAGATTGGTTTATATCAGATGCAATCACTTCCTTTCATTGCGCTTCATTTTCAGAGACAGAGAGCTAGCTTGCACGAGACAGAGAAGGGAGCATAAAGAGAATGCTGAGGGGATCTTTCGCTATGATAAATGTAACCCCTGAAGTTGCTGAAATGGTCAATGTGGATACATCAGAGTCAAAGAAGGCTTACAGTTTTTGGAGAGAGTGGGTGAATGGCTCAGCTATACAAATTTAAAAAAAGCAGAATGCACTGCGTTCACTGTAAATCCTGCAGGACTGAGGCTGCAGGTAACACTGTGTTCCACACAGATTCAACTTATTTTATTTCTTTAAATAACAGAAATGTTAATATGTGTGTCGTAGTTTTGGTGCCCCTACATTTTTGAAGTTGGGAGCACCTGATATACCAAAGAAAGACTTTAAATTCGCCCTGCAGTGAATGAAGTCATGTTGGTTTAGTCTGCTTTTTATACATCAACATTAAAAAGCCATCAGCAGTTTGAAAAGCTGTACTGAAGACATTTTCTTCGCCCCTGAAGTTTTCTCTGACATCTTTACCGCCCTGCAGCTTTGTGGCCAGAAAATTATTGGCGAAGAAACCGATAAAAAAAGTTGTACCATGTTATTAAATCTCTCGATATGAATTTTAATCCCTGCAGACGAGGTCACATTAAGTGACGTCGCTTTCATTCTTTAATACTTATGTAAGAGTTGCTGAATAAAGAGGTGTATGAGTGTTTTCTTCTTCATTGCATAACATCCTCTCAGCTAGTTTCTGAAATGATTAAATCTTCCTTAATGGCTGCTTTCAGTTTCCCCTCTATTATTTCACAGGGAAAGTCTCTGCTGGTGCTGCAAAACGTGCCACAAGCTTTCTTCACGAGGAGGTACAGAATGTGTGCACGGGTACCAACCATACAGACACGTTTCAATCCACACACACACACAACACACAAAGAGCGGCCCTGAGACTGTATGAGTTGTACTGTGCTTACTCATAGCAGCTCATTCAGACTGTGTGGAGGTATCTGGTTGTCATGTCAACTTCGTTTTCCCCCTCAGAAACATAAAGCCTGCAGAGCGGTATGATAAGCACCTTGTGACCCACTTTATGAACCCGATCACCCCGAGATACAAGGGAACACTTACTTCTCCAGGCTTAAAGGACTTTACTGCTACAGTACTGCTCACCATTATTGGCACCCCATCATTTTTTGCATAACCTCTACAATATCTTCAGAAATAAATGAAAATGTACGAAATTTATATCACCAAGATCTTTTAATTGGAGGTCCAAAGTACTTTAAAGCTGGGGTTGGTAATCAGATTTAGATACACTTTTTGTCATACTGGTTAAAATGATCTTTATGTCCTGATGGCAATCAATACATGATGTGTTCTTAAAAAAGAGTGAAAAAAACAGCCGGAGTAAACCTGGGAAAACACCAACCATCACCGTTTTTTGGCTCCCCAAATTTTAAACCAATCAAATCCCGTCCAGCCGTTCTGCCCTCCTCCTGCGCGTACATTTCCCCGGCGTGCACTCCTCCGAGTCCCCGTCTCCTGCCTCTACTTCCCCTGCCCCTCTCGCTCGTCCTCGGGCCTGTCCCCTCTGACCTGATGAGGTGCTTTGCTCAGGACTGTAGTCCGGATCAGAGTCTAAAAAGCTCTCACCAACAAGCAGAATAATTAATGACGTTCAGTAAGTCCTACAGAAAATATATATGTATTGTAGCGTCTGTCCGGACGCTGTAGTGATGACGAGCCGATTCGTGAACACGTTGAGCTTTAATAACCGGTCACTGTCGGCCGTGATCACGCCAACCAACAAAACAACAATCAATGTTTGAGTGAATGAAAAACGTCTCCTCTCCTCTCTCCCACTCGCACTCTCTACTCCTCTCCTGATGCCTTCACTGACCATCAACACTGTAGGAATTAAGAACATCTACACTGAACACGTTTAACAAACAGTAGAGCTGTTACAGTATTATATATGTGTTATAACTTTTCTCCTGATATCGTGTCACCGGTACAACTGGATAATGCTAGCATGCTAGTTGTGAGTACTAACAGCAGCCATGCTTGTTTGTGTTTTTAACTTTCACAATGAGAATGTTTTGGTGAGGACCGGTTTTGAATCAGTCACGATCATATGGTCGAGAATCAGCGGCGCTCGTGCATGTAAGCGGGGGGGGGGGGGGGAGCATTGTTTTGGAGGAGCTCTGAGGGAGGAGGGGAGGGGTTAGACGGAGTCATGAGGAAAAGCTACATTCAAATTCATGCTGGTTTTACGAGACTACCAACCCTAGCTTTAACAAAGAAAATATTTTTTTCAACTTAAATATTGTAATTTCAAAGAAGAAACAGAAAAAACAGCATGTGAATCAATAATGGACCCCTCTTTAATATTTGGTTGCAGACCCTTTGGCAGTGATGACAGCCTCCAAACGTTCCTTGTAGCCATCTATGAGCTTCATGCACTTCTTGCACTGTGCTTTTGTTTCATCTGTCCACAGAACATTTTCTCAGAAGGATTGTGGTTTGTCCAGGTGCTCTTTGGCAAAGATTAGTCGTTCCTTTTTATGTCTTTTCCTCAGCAATGGTGTCTTCCTTGGCCTTCGCACATGCAGCCCTGTTTGGTTTACTGTGCGGCGTATGGTATTTGTTGAAACCATGACCCCAGACTGTTCCAGCTTGGCCTTCAGGTCTTTGGATGTTTGACGTGTTTTTTTTTTTTCTACCATTCACTCCAACCTTCAAAGACTTCTCTCATCAATTTTTCTCTTCCACCCACGTCCAGAGAGGTTCTTGGCAGTTCCATGCTTGGCAAACTTCTTAATAACATTACCCACGGTTGAAACAGGGATACCAATGTCTTTGGAGATGGCCTTATACCCTTTGGAGGTCTTAATTATCGCACTTCTGATGTCCTCAGACAGCTCCTTTGTCTTCACCATTGTGATAAAGGAACAGGGGACAACAGATGGCCTTTTAAAAACACAGAAGTCATCATTCATTGGCTAATTCATGTCACATGGGCACAGACAATTTATCCCAGGTGATTCTCATTTTTGATTTACCACAGGTGAGTCACAATGTGTTTCCATATTGAATTACAGCAAAGGGTGCCAATACCAGTGACACAGCAGGCTTTAGGTTTTTCTTTGTTTTCCTCCCATTGTTTATTGTTTTAAATTGTTTTTTATCATTTGCTCTTTTGTATCAAACACAAGTTCTCTATAGAAGAAAAATGTTTCACTTGATTCATTTTTTTCAGAAGATATTCCACATTATGTACTTAAACTTCATGGGCGCCAATAATGGTGAGCAGGACTGTATGCTTCTGCTCCTCTACTTCACAACACGTGAAGTCCAAACTTTGAGGAGCATGTTACTCGATGATATGATCGTGGAAGTTAACACATTGACTAGAATAGAAATCTGCTGTGATGGATCGGAGACGGACTGGACACAGATCTGATGGAATTTGACCTTAAGGAGTGTGATACCCTGCAAGTGTTCCTGCAAAATGTGTGTTGTGGACCTTGCTTATCATGGGGGCACATTGGTAACACGTTAGCGTTTGAAGAGAAGGCATGTCGAACGTCTCATTCTCCCTAACATTTCAAAGTTAGATCTCAGAATCTGTTGTAAGTTGCAGCTTTTAAGCATTTCTAACTTTGTGACTGTATGGATGTAACCTTGATGGATGCTGGTGAAGCTGCAGGCTGTTTAACTGCCGTTCATTTGTTGCACCATCACACAAAGAATCTTGTTTTTTTCTCACATAATTAACCAAAGAGTCTCCATGGTTACAACATTCGGGCCTTCCTTTTTTAATATGCATAAACACAGCATAAGTGAAACATTAGTATGCATGAGTTGTGTGTTTAACCGATCAATCAGCTGCTGAGTGTTTTCAGGAGATGTGTGGATAAACACCTGGTGCTCCACTGGGACCAGTTATGTAACTACTGGGATATTTATGAGCCGTATACTCAGTCAGCCAGACAGCCACAGGAGAAGGGGTTTGTTCAACACCCCACAATAATACACACTGCTACACACACACACACACACACTCCTCCCTCTGTCCCATGTGAGGGAGGCGACTCATGTTGCTTTGCGTGCAGAGTCATAATTTAGTCTTTGTCTGGAGTCGGTGGCTTTCTCCTCGCCTTTACAGATTTCACTGATTTCAATACAAAAGCACGCTTCAAAACACTGTAACTGCCACTTACACACACACTCACACATCAATACACACTCACAAACACACACTCACACATCAATACACACTCACAAACACACACTCACACATCAATACACACTCACAAACACACACTCACACATCAATACACACTCACAAACACACACTCGCACATCAATACACACTCACAAACAGGCAGTAATTATTACAGAGGATAAAAGTACATAAAGGGACTCTGATAGTCCTGTTAATATCAGACTACGGAGCTGTAGAACCATGAGGAACAATTTCCAAGGATCTTTAGCAATACGTTCTTTATTTCAGAGGATGAATCAGCTGCTGCCGAGATATTATCAGTAAAGAGGAAAGACGTAACTCCTTTATGAGTAATGCCTGAAATAGACAAAGTCTTATTGTATCTGGGAGAAAGCCTCAGTAAAGGTGAAGGTTAGTTTGTCTCAGAGCTGTTTTCCGTGTCTGCAGAAGTATCAGCTGTATTTCTGTGTGTGCCTGCCGTGCCTTACGTCCTGCTTTATGAAGACTATGATGTGTATGATTTTTTTTTTTTCCTGCTCATAATTAGTTGTTTCAAGCAGCAGGTCCAGTGCTAACAAATTACACCAATTTGGAAGTGCCAAAAACTGCATTCTTCACGTGTTCACTTCAAACTCATCTCAAAATCCTGAGGAACGCCCTTTAGGTCCTGTATTGAAATGACGAAATCAAACATATTTACAGCCTGGAACAAAAAACAGTTGTGGATATGACATCAAGGCAAAGAGTTATTTCATCACAGATGGATTCACTGAATCAACACGTGAGAGGAGATAAGTGCGAGTAGCCAAGACGTTTCAACACGGCTTTAAAATCCTTTTTTTACTCACAAGCTGTGACAGAGATCGGCCAGTGTTTTGGTTTAAACTGCGACCCTGTTAAATGGAGCGACGCCTGCGAGCTAGTTCAGGCAGACAACTCGAGCTGCAATGCCATACACGTCACATGTCCCACTCTCATAACCATCATCCAATCCTGCCCTCTGCCTCTCAAATTGGCGGTCTATTTAAACTGGGGAAAAATCTCCCATCTCTCCCTCTGCCTGTCAACGCATCTGCTGCTGCATGCCTATTGCTGATATTTTCTTCTTCCCCGCCGCCTCCCCAGCTTCCACCTGCAGGCTCCGGGGGTGTTTAGTATGTTTTGCTCATCACTCCTCAATGTCTGCATGTAAACTTATCTGCAGGGAGTGATGAGGCCGGAGCCTGGGCGCCAAACATGAATATGTATTTGCTGCTAGAATAAACAATTTAAACGTGAGTTGTCTGACTGAACTGGAGACTTTCAGCCGGATGCATCCCTCATAAATGTCTTTAGACGATCATTAAATATCTGATGAGGATATTTTGAAATCTTAATGAAAAACTAAACTAGTTTGCATTCCCAGGAACTCCCTCTGTGTTTCAACAGCTGTGTAAACTCCACAAACACTGACACGTTCAGCTGAAGTCTCCAGTTTACAGGGTCACTTTTAGAACCGTAACATGTGAATGGAGAGACCCATTCACGGTGAGCTTAGAGAAGACTACTGTGAATCACAGCTTCTTCTTTTGAAAAGTACACACACATACAAAAAAGATAGAACAAATAAAAACAAACGAAAGAAAGAGAAATCAAGTGAATCACAGATGTGTGTGATGTTACTGTGGACGGCGGGCGGAATAAAAACACTGCAGTTCATCTAACAATCAGACACGTTCAGCATTGCAGGCCCTGCCCCCCCGAAAGTCCCGGGACCTTTGAAAAGTACTACCCGCCTAGCAGGGACTTTTTAGAGGGGAGATTATCTACCCCTGAACTAAATTTAGACCCTGGGTCCACCGGTCCAAACGCACGTAGTTCAGGGACAAAGTTCCTCCGGTCTAAAAACGCCTAGAGTGCCACCGAGCTGTTAACATGCACCATCAAGGGCTACTTCCACAGATAATGCAGCCTGGATGCTTTATTCAGTTATTGCTGGTTTCATCTGAGGCTGCAGTGGTCACTGGACGTAGCATTAGCTGAGCTGATGTGCTGCAAAGACAATCCGTTATGTGGCAAAGCATGCAGCATAGAGCTGAGTAAGTTACAGTTAGCACAGGCAGCTGTTTTCAAAGATGCTACTGTGGCACTGTGTGTACTCTGGCATGGAGATGAATCTGTGTGGCCTTGTTGTTTGCCACCATGCAGATTAAGCAGATATTTCAACATTGTTAGGAGTTAGCATGTGAAGTTCAAGGCGTCCCCCAGGGTTTGGTGCTTGGTCCCCTCCTGTTCATCATTTACTTGCTCCCCCTTGGTAACATCATCCGTCAACATGGCCTACATTTCCACTGCTACGCTGATGATATCCAGCTCTATATTTCCACCAAATCCATAACCACTGTAACACACTCCACTATCACTAACTGCCTCTCTGGAATAAAAACATGGATGCATACCAACTCCCTATCACTGAACTACACCAAATCTGACCTCATAATCATCGGCCCCAAGTCCCTCACAAATCCCATTCCAAATTTCACTCTCACTTTAAATAACTCTTATTTAAAGTGAGAGTGAAATTTGGAATGGGATTTGATCTCCTGCACCTCACATCCGTAACCTTGGAATCATTTTTGACAGCAACCTTTCTTTTCAACACCACGTCACCCAGCTCACTAAAACGGCCTTCTTCCACCTCTGAAACATAGCCCACCTTCGTCCATTCCACTCTTTCTCTGTTGCTGAAACCCTTATCCACGCATTCATCACATCCCGTTTAGATTACTGTAATAGCATCCTGTACGGCACATCATCCAAAGTCCTCCAAAAAATGCAATGCATTCAGAACTCTGCTGCACGCCTCCTCACCTGCACCCGCTCCCGCGACCACATCACCCCCGTCCCCTAACGCATACAGTTTAAAATCCTCCTCCTCACCCACAAAGCTCTCCACCACCCTTCGTACCTCACTGACCTCCTCCACCATCACACTCCTTCCTGTAACCTGCGTTCCTCACATGCCAACCTCCTGTCCCCACCTCACAGAACCAAACACCGAACCTGGGGGGGAAAAGAGCCTTCTCAGTAGCCGCCCCCACCCTCTGGAACTCACTCCCCTCCCATATCCAAAACTGCTCTGACCCTTCAACTTTCAAATCTCTTTTAAAAACTCACCTTTTTAAGTTAGCTTTTATTATTATTATTATTATTATTATTATTATTATTATTATTATTATTATTATTAGGTTTCTCCAGAAGTATCTTCCTCCAAATTTCTTTCAGGCACAGTCGTCTAGATTAGGGAAGCAAAACTGCTTTTATAGGTTTTCAAAAAGACCAAACAGAATGCATTTTGGTTTGGGGAGTGACACAGCGATCTCCTGAAGCACAGCTCACTGAAGCATGCTCTGCTACAGCTCACCAAACCCTCCCTCCCGTCTGAAACGTTGTGCTTTTGGTGAGTCTTTGAATCAGATGGGGAAACAAGCGAGGGCCACTCTCTAATCAAGCACATCATTCCTCTGTGATTTAAGTCTCCACCTTGACATTTCTGCACACACACACTGCTCTCTTCATGTCCTCACGTGTGTCGTTACTCATTAATTAAATCCGCCCTCACATGCAGAGACTCCCCTTGGCGTTGACGAGGTGTTTCCCCCTCTGCGGGTGAGTCCCACACGCCTGCTGTTTGATCACGTCGCGTCTGTCAGCCGACACAGTAACATCTGAGGGCCTTCATGTGGAGCCACCATGCAGCCCACATGATCATCAGCTAACACAAACCCACCCAGACATGAAGGCACTCTGCAGACTCTGTGTTATATTAAGACTCCTCTGTTCTCCACAGATATGCTGCCCGACCATGAAGTGGTTCTTCAGAAGTATGAGGGCTTAGACCTCCCCGCCCTCGCTGCCTGATTATCACATCCAGAGCGGGCGCACTGTAGCTGCTGTGTGTGCCCTTCTCACCTTACCTGTCTGCTGTCTGCTCTCTCTGATGAGTCACACTCAGACTCACATGGTGTTTACTGTCGCTCTGCAAAAGTCTCAGCATCTCTGCACAACATGTTCCAAAATGCATGATCAGATACTTTGATAAAGATAACGTTACCTGCTTTTTAGGATGTAATAATAATAATAACTTTATTTAAAAGTGCAAAGCATGGTTCAAATAACAAAGTGAAACTTTTGACAGACAGGGAGGAGGAATTAAAACAAAACAGAATACAACGTGAGGTTAAAAAGAATTAATTAAACAGAATGAAGTGGTATGACAATAGACCAATAAATCATTGTTTAAGAGGTTTTTCATAGATAAATAAATTAAATAAATAAATAAAAATGAATAAGTAAATAAAAGCATTAAAAGGACAAGTAAAGAGGTTTTCAGAATAAGAGGACGACATCACCTCAGGAAAATTAGAAAGACTGAAAAGGATAAATTAGGAAAATTAAATAATAAATGAAAAAAATGAATTAAAACAATAAATAATCAAAAAATATAATTTCATAAATGAAAAACAATGAATTAGTTGGATAAAAACAAAAAATAATAATAATGAAATAGAAGTAAAAGCGGTTAGAAGGATGAAGTCACATAAAAGCAACTCTGTAAAAATGGGTTTTAAGACTAGATTTAAAAGATGTCACCGACTCTCAGAGCCTTATCTCCTCAGGGAGGTCGTTCCAAAGTCGAGGGGCTCTGAGGGAGAGAAAGCGATATATTTATAGGCTGCTAAAAGCTTCTCCCACTCAGCTTGTGGTCTCTATTTGAGATGCATGCTAAGATCCGTCTACAGTGACAGGAACCATGATCTTTAAGTTTGACTCATGTCCCATCTGTCAACATGGAGGAGGCGGGCCTTATGACCTAGCCAGGAGGGGAAGCTCTGAATGTTTTGGCTTCACTAACGTTAATGTAAAGAATATTGAGTCGTAGCTGTGTGTGCATGTGTGTTTGTGTTAATGAGTGCAGAGAGCATTGTCGTACACTTCCTCAGGCGTCTTTGAATCAGCCCAGATTAACAGGTCTTGTGTTTTCACTCTGACGGGGATTAAGACTCAACACCACGTTGGGCGTTTACACAGTTAGCTCTGCCATTGGTCTTTCCCGGGGCGTCCTCCGGCCCCTTGTTTTGGCCTTTTGACTAAAGTTATGTTACAAGGATTTCATAAGCAGTTTTTAAGGGTCTGTGTTCAGTCGAGTGAAGCAGTGATTCCTCTCATTTAGGGCCAGCTCCCTCTTATTTCCTTCCAGTAAGCAACAGATCAAAAGCAGAGTCTTCCCAGTTAGACGAGGGGGAGTTGGTCTCAAGAGGCCAGGCATGACATCAAAAGCATGGTGTGAAAGTCACGGTGTAATGTCTGCAACATGATGCTGGACAAAGCAATAGAAACGTACGCTAAGATGACAGATTTGCATTTATATTACTGGGTTCTCACCGCTTGCATGATCTGAACATTATCCCCACCGTCTTGCTCCCAGATATTTCCTGCTGCGTTCTCACATCAGCTCACTGTCATGCAGAAACTTCACTCAGGGGCTTGAAGGAGAATCACAAACAAAGTCAGGGTGAAAATTTTGTCTGTTTGCAAACAATTGGAGGCTTTTTAGAGTTTTGTGCATGTGTGGATACTGCTTAATATTCACTGCTGGAACTTTACGGACAAATTCCACCAGATCCGTGTCTGGTCCGTCACAGCACCGGATCTGATAGGTTTCTATTCTAGTCAATGGGTTAACTTCCACTGGATCCGCTCCGTTGCGTTCCAGCTGGGTCTCTGATCCGGCAGGTCGGAGTCCTCCTGATCAGATCCACAAGACTTCTGTTTTTGCTGGATGCCGGAGCACGACGCATCAATCTCAACAGAGCAGATGGAGCGGGACAGGAAGTCAGGCACCAAAACAAAATGAAAACATCCAGTTAATTTTCAGAATAAAACACTCTGTGTTATCACCAGAATGTATGTCACTTAACTACAACAGCATACCGTCATGATGAGCGGAGCCAGGCCTGGAGTCAACAGGTCAGAGGTTTTTAAGAGGACCAGAAAGACAACATGGATGAGGAGAGGAGGAGGAGGAGGAGAATGCTTGATTCAGTAATTACTGCAGGAAAACCTCGGTCACATGACTCCAGCTGTCCGGCGGTCCTGCTGCGTACTGCGTTCTGAAAACACAACTGGTGGGTGTTGACGGACGAGAGACCACTGAACCGGAACGGACACGGATCTTGTGGAAGTCCCGGGTTAGATATGTGTTTTTTGCTCCATGCAAAAACCCTTTCCAATCCTGACACCCGTGTTACCCACAAATCCACTAAAGAACTGCAACGAAGGTCCATGCTGTAACAAAGATAAGACTTATTTCCTCCATCACAATCACAGATATTTCCTCTATCCTGCAGACTGATCGATCAGACGATGCACTCTGCAGAACAAAGACTTTATATTTCTACATGTCTTTAGTCCAGTAGTGTCCCCTGATGCCTGTGAGCAGAACTCTGAGATGTGAAACCAGTAGAGTCATCGTTTCATCAGAGTACATTATCAACTTAAGGTCCCTCTATTGAAAGAACCTTTGTACATTTCCTATGACTCAAAGCGCAGACCACAAACTGCTAGAGTTTGTTGCTTCCAGACGGCGGTGTTATGTAACATCCACCTACAGGTGTGCAGAGGCTTTACTTGTTCCTGAATAAAAGAGGGGACATTTTTCATAAGTCTGCATTTGTTTCCCACAGAGGATTGTAAAAACTCTGAACACATGTGTCTGTTATTTTCTTGCTCCTGTGAATCATCGCCTCCTCATGAAACAGGACGCAAACTGAGGACATGGTGCAAGTGAGGCAGAAAATCAGAGCTCAGCTGTAGTTTCAGTTCTTCTGTGATTAGAAAGATGATTGAATTGTTTGATGCGTCACATGATGGTTGTTCGAGGTCGTCAAGATGTCCCGGCTCTCAAAGGGATGATATTAATGTCTGAAAATAGATCAACTGTTTGAGTTTTGTTGCACAGAATTCATTTCTCTTTAACAAGCACTTCCACAGAGGGATGATATCGAGTGGAAATGCAGGTTCTGATGCACAAAAAATCAAGTCCTCATTGTTTGAGCTTCATGCAATTTCCTGTAGGGAGGAGTTGTGATTTTTGAATATTTGAATAGTCATTAATTTATGAAATAATCGAAAAGTTCAAGTGACCGTTATCTCATCTCAGAAATTTACCTTATCTTAAATTTTCCTGGCTGCAGCTTGGTTTCAATGCAGAACAGTCACTACACAGCAGCTGTAGCCAGCCCAAAAGTTTGCTTATCAGTAGTTAAAGCTAGGGTTGGTAGTCACTAGTGGTGCAACGGATCATCGTTGATCTGTGATCTGTATGGTTGACTCTCCATGGTTCAGCACGGACGTGGTCCGCGGATCGGTTGATGAAAAAAAAAAAGTTGCGCGTGTTCACGTGATAGCCGCATGTTCAATCCACACTCACTCGTCAAGCGCAGCGGTAGTCAATAAATCAATCAATCTTTATTTGTATAGCGCCAAATCACAACAAACGTTATCTCAGGACGCTTTTACAAACATAGGAGGTCAAGACCGCTCACAGTCATGGCAAGTGAAGGAGCAGAGGAACTTGATAAACCTCCTGCATCTTTTAAGTCACATGTTCTCGTATGTACGTCGCTTTGGATAAAAGCGTCTGCGAAATGACATTGTAACATTGTAACATTGTATGGGAGCATTTTGGTTTCCCTGTCAAATGCAGTGAATGCTGAATGTGCTTGAGCCACGTTATGAAATTCTGTTGCACACCCAGTAGACCAGAGGCACTCAATAGGCGGCCCCCAGGCTGCATCCGGCCGCCTATTTGTGGCCCCCGAACTGTTATTCCTTCACTCTGTGTTTTGGTCGGGTCATCGCATGTTCACGGGGACTTGTCTCCATGTCAACGATATGCAGACAGGCTGTTACTGGGTCACTTAGATTCCACTGCTGCAAGTGCAATTTTCAACTTTCACTTTCGTTTATGGAGCAGTTCACATATTGGCACTTTGCCAGCTGTAGGACCCTAGAATGCATGAAAACGGTGTGTTTCAAGTTTGCAGCTCAAAGAAAAGTGGACGGTAAAAATCAGCGATTGAAAGAAGAATGGAGTGAAACTTTTTTGAAGTTCCTCTGCTCCTTCACTTGCCATGACATGAAATGCAGTGAATGAGGCAGCACTGGGTCCACAGATAGGGTGCTTTGCACATGCAGTACATTTTGAGTTGAATGTTGTTTTTATTTAATGGGCAAAAGTTTACAAGTGTTTTACAAATAAATGGAGGACAAAGTTGTATTTGTCTTGTCTTTTTCTTTTTCTTTTTTTTTTTGCTGATCCGAAACATGATCCGATCCGTGACTCAAAACCATGATACGATCCGAACCGTGAGTTTTTGGATCCGTTGCACCCCTAGTAGTCACAGAGAACTAGCATTAATTTGAAAGTAGCATTTCCTCAGGACTCCGTCTAACCCCTCCCCAGACCCCCCCTCACATGCAGGAGCGCCGCTGATTCGTGACCATATGATCTTGACTGATTCAAAACCGGTCCTCAGCACATTGTTTGTGTTTTGCACTACGTCAACTCATGTCTCACTCAGCGGTAAGAAAACACCAAAACATTCTCATAGTGAAAGTTAAAAACACAAACAAACATGAAATATACGCACAGGAGGCGGGCAGAAAGGCAGGACGGGATTTGATTGGTTTCATAAATTGGCTCCTGATGGCAGGGATTGGTTGGTGTTTTCCCAGGTTTACTCCACCTGTATATAGCAGCTTTTTCACTCTTTGTTAAGAACACATTATGTATTGATTGCCATCAGGACATAAAGACCAGTTTAACCAGTATGACAAAAAGTGTATCTAAATCTGACTACCAACCCCAGCTTTAATAACAAAAGAGGAATAAAGCATTAATGCTAGGTGCCAGTAAAACAGGTGATGTGAGAAAATAGCAGTCAGCCATCAAAACTTTTGTGAGGAACATCTTCAGAGAAAAATAAATAAAAAGTAAAGAGCAAACTTTGTTGGGTCAAATAAGTACAGCAAGTACGTACAGAGAGCAAGGCATCCAGCAGAAGGAGAGGGTGACTATATAAGCTTTCTTTAAAAGCACCTTTTCTGAGGTCGCACACAGAGAAAGTGCACGGTCTTCTTTGAATAACAAGATTGAGGCGAGGAGCTGCAGCTCTGATGTGATGAAGACGCCAACCAGGATAACAATGACGAGACTCAACCACCGATATATACCCATGATCTCTTGAGAACCAAACTTGATCTTTTAAAATCTAACCCAACCAACTAAATAAAAAGAAATGAAGCTTGGGATCGCTACTCAAGTAACCCGGCAGGCCCGCGTGCACGTGAGCTGACCCAGTCTATTTTCTTTACTAGATCTGGCCCATAGTGTAGGGGAGAGCGGGGTTGGTTGTCACACGGGTTGGTTGTCACACGGGTTGGTTGGCACACTCGTTATATCTCGCCACCAGAGAGCGCTGTCTCTCAAATTGGGCTATGGGCATTTCCAGAATTAGGATCAGACCTCACCTACATGGTCTTCTCTGGAGTAAGACAGCTGAACTTGAGGTGAGAGGACTTTTTGTGTTTTTCATGTCAAATTGTAAATATTCAGCTCCTCAGTATTTTTCTTCTAGGCTTTTAAACGATGGGTTTATATAAAACAAGTGTTACCCTTACAAAGTGTGAGGGGAAAGCTATAGTTTAGATTTTTATTAGCTAGCTTAATCGTTGTTAGATGGTTGTTAGCCTTGATGCTAGCAAAAAATTGCAGTTGGGGTTGGTCGTCACATTCTCTTTGGGGTTGGTTGTCACATGTAACAACCAACCCCTATGTTGGCAAAATCATGCATGGTGAAATGAGTTGGAGTGTGCAGACCCTACATTTGCCATCACTGTAACTCAGACAGTGACTGCATGTAGCCTAGTTGAGTCGGCCATTATTGTTAGGCCTATTTGTTTTGTTCTTTATGTTGTTATATAGGCTGGCCTAAAGATGTGTATCCTGTTCATGTTGCTCATTTTATGTTTAAATGCATTAAGTTATGTAGGCCTATCACTTGTCAGTGCAATTACACTTTCAAATTTAGTTCTGCCTTCTTGCCTTTTTTAAAAGATTTTTCCCATTGAAATAACATTGTGACAACCAACCCCATAGTGTGTGACAACCAACCCCATAGTGTGACAACCAACCCCATAGTGTGTGACAACTAACCCCATAGTGTGACAACCAACCCCATAGTGTGTGACAACCAACCCCATAGTGTGTGACAACCAACCCCATAGTGTGTGACAACCAACCCCATAGTGTGTGACAACCAACCCCATAGTGTGTGACAACCCAACCCCATAGTGTGTGACAACCAACCCCATAGTGTGACAACCAACCCCATAGTGTGTGACAACCAACCCCATAGTGTGACAACCAGCCCCATAGTGTGTGACAACCAACCACATAGTGTGTGACAACCAACCCCATAGTGTGTGACAACCAACCCCATAGTGTGTGACAACCAACCCATAGTTTGTGACAACCAACCCCATAGTGTGTGACAACCATCCCCATAGTGTGTGACAACCAACCCCATAGTGTGTGACAACCAACCCCATAGTGTGTGACAACCAACCCCATAGTGTGTGACAACCAACCCCATAGTGTGTGACAACCAACCCCATAGTGTGTGACAACCAACCCCATAGTGTGTGACAACCAACCCCATAGTGTGTTACAACCAACCCCATAGTGTGTGACAACCCAACCCCATAGTGTGTGACAACCAACCCCATAGTGTGACAACCAACCCCATAGTGTGACAACCATCCCCATAGTGTGTGACAACCAACCCCATAGTGTGACAACCAGCCCCATAGTGTGTGACAACCAACCCCATAGTGTGTGACAACCAACCCCATAGTGTGTGACCATCCCCGTGATGGGGTTGGTTGTCACAATGTGTCAGAGTGTCTTTGATAATTAATTGCCTCTTTGTTACAATGAGTTGGAAAATGAGAGGGATAAACATTTTAAGCCAACACCTTAATCTTCAATTCAATGTAGGAATGACTATTGAAATATGCTTTGATGAAGAGCAATCATCAAAACAGTAAAAAGTGTCACAACCAACCACGTTCTCCCCTACTGAAGGACTTTAAATCCTCATATGTGCAGACTTCCTCAGTGCAGGTGAGCTTCTCTTATGTCATTCACATCATAGGACCACGTGGACATTACTTCCTCCTGACCTAGAAATGACACGGTCTCTATGGATACAGCTAGCATCATGTGAAGGGAAAGCATGGCAGGCATGTCTGCAACTGAAAACCACGTCTGTGTCCACCGCTCATCTTTCATCCTGAGACTGAAAAGCATTCCTCACAGGGCGCTGACATCAGATCACATTGAATCTCTCCTCTGTCCCTCAGAGCAGAAGAGAAGTCTTCATCATCAGGTTTAAAATAAGCAGCAGTCTGCTGGTCTACATTCCTCTGATAAGTACGGAGCGATTAGATGTGATGGTGGTTTTTAGGGACAGATGTTGGGTAGTTGTTTTGAGGGTTGTTGAGGAAACAGGCTGTGTGTTTTCTAATTGAACGTTGCCTCAGTTTCCCTCTGCAGAGGCCTCGCTTCCTGTAAACACATTAGTGCTTTCACGTTTCTCTACTCCTCCGTCTCATTTTCTACCTTCATTGTTTATCTCTGCTCTTTCCTCTCTCTGCTTTCAGTCTCTGTTGTTGTGTTGTCGTTTATGGATGAGTGTGAGTATGAATGAGCTGCTCCATTACGGCAAAAATGATAATCATGTTTATTTTGATCAGTACCAAAATCCGGTTTTCTAATCACAGCTATTTATGGAGTTAAGGGATGTTTTTATTGTACTTTCACATTTAGATAAACAAAGCAACAACAGCAGTTTAATGTGTGCCACATTTCAGCTCATGGATGAATTTAGCATCGTCTTTTAAAGGCAAAACCCTCTTCTTTATTTTGTTTACCAAAAGTGAAATCAACAGATCTACGTTTTCACTTTTGTGTGCTACATTTTTACTGATTTTAAAATCCTTTAACAAAACTAGGAAAGAGTGTACATGCAGTAATTAGATGAATGAACACTGAGCTCCCTCGCGTCTTGGTTGCAGCGTGTTAGCGCGTTATTAAAAGGTTCTGACCAAGCAGCAACCTCCGGTCTTAAACGAGAAGCCCATGCGGAAGTGTTATAAACTGCAATACATCGTGAATCCTCTTAAGGCTGGCTGCAGAAACACCACATAGACATGAATGGGAAAAAGACGATCTTTGCAGCATTAATAAACATGTTTACAGCCTGGTTCAAAAAACGGCTTGGCTCTACGAAGCGAATCTCTCTATCGACACACTGTACAGGGGGGGAATTTTTTTCTAACGTGATGGTTGAGAAGATATTAGGTTACAAGTTTTTGCCCAAATAAGGACATGACTGACGTGACTCCCGGTCGGGAACACATAGCTGTTGGCTAGGAGGCTCACACTACGTCACACTCTGCCTGGTTGAGTTCCGCATTTCCAATATGGCTGCCGCCGTCGATTGGCTTCAAAACAGCTCTCAGGAACAGATGGGTGATGTCATGGATACTACGTCCATATTTTATACAGTCTATGGTTCTGACATGCTCACTGTCACCTTACAATGATGTCTAACGTTCCATCCGGTTCGTCTCTGATCGGCTGCGGCCCGGCTTCCTGCTCTCTCGTCCGTCAACACCCACCGGGTTGCGTTTTGAGAAAGCAGCATGGTAGAGTTGTAGTCGGGCCTTATAAGTTAGACCCGACCCAACCGACCCGAGCCCGACAGAATTCTACCCGAACCCGTCCAAACCCGAATGACCTAGATTTTTTATAGCCCGAACCTGTTTACAGCCCGACTGCCCTGACATTATTCATTACTGCAACTCCTCACCCAGCAAACCTCAACCCGGAACTCATGCACTCCACATCAGAACCTCCTCCACCCTCCCAGAACCAAGCTCCGAACCATGGGGGATCGGGCCTTTTGTGCTGCAGCACCACGTCTGTGGAACTCCCTGCCTAGCCACCTCAGGACCCCACAGACTGTGGATGCTTTTAGAAAACATTGAAAGACCTTCCTCTTTAAAGAGGCTTTTAACTTATTTTAAGAAATGTTCAAGTTTGTTTTTTACTGTGTGCCTGTAGCACTTTGAGATTTCTGGAAATGAAAAGTGCGTTATCAATAAAATGTATTATTATTATTATTATTATTATTATTATTATTATTATTACTGATCTTGCTAATTTTGCAAGTTTTGGGTAGGATGGTCTGTTGATCTTCCACCAGTCAAGAACATCGGCTCATCTTCCATGACAGTCGTTTTAATGTAGCGAGATACCTCGTCATCGTCCCAGTCAGCTCGCTGCACATTTTCCCACTCCTCAAGAGTCGCTCTTTTTGCCGGAGGATGAGCGTGTGCACCGTGCATAGCTTGCAGAAGAGTGCGGGCATGAGCCTGTACGGCCTTCCTGTCTGAGTGTGACAACATTCTCAGCTGGTTAAATTTTGGCCAGAGGAATGATGCGATCTTATAGAGGTCCTGTATTATTCTGAAAATTAACCGGATGTTTTCATTTTGTTTTGGTGCCTGACTTCCTGTCCCGCTCCATCTGCTCTGTTGAGATTGATGCGTCATGCTCCGGCATCTGGCAAAAATAGAAGTCTTGTGTATCTGATCCGGAGGGTTCCAACATGCTGGATCAGAGACGCAGCCAGAACGCAACAGAGCGGATCCAGTGGAAGTTAATAGTAGTTAATACGGATCAGAGATGGACCGGACACGGATCTGGTGGAATTTTGCTGCTTGGAGGGAAACGTCGCTCTTGAATGACATCATAGCACTGCGTCTCCGAGCAACCAGGAAACTTTTTTAGAGACATGGAAAAAGAAAAAGTTGCACCACAACATTATTTGCACTCACATGAATGTTTCCAAATTAATCTAGAAGTTGCACAGATTGAATTTCTGCCCAAAATGACCAATGTGTGTTGCAGTCTTGTTGACTGGCCTTTTTGAATCTTTCCCTGTGAAGCACTTTGTGAAGTTAGTTCTTGAACAGTGCTTTGTAAATACACTTGATTAACGTCATGCTGGAGCAGTGACGTTATTCCTCATGGCCTTCACATACTCATCATTCTCACTGTTTGCTGTTTTTCAAGTGATTGAAAAAGTTAGTTGTGTTACTTTGAGGCGCAGACACAGTCACGACTTACCGATGAAACAGCAAGACAATAAACAAACTGCTCCCAGTGGCATGGTCATGGAGGTGTGTGAATGGGATTCAGAAGACCAGAAAAGTGCTGTAAAAGTACACCATTCAGAATAAACTGATCCCACATATCTATGTTTCCACAGCCTGTGATATCATAAAGAGCTCCAGGGCTGTAATAAAAACACTTTAATGAGCCACATCATGATTTCACTGAGTGACTAAATGCTTCAGTGCCATCAGAGTTAGCGCCACAGAGCGTTTTCTTAAAGTCTACAGATCCTGCTGCTGTTGAGGCAAACCAAATGCCTCCTGCATGAGTAAGAGTTTCTAAGAACTACAGCACCCAGCTGTTATAGGGAATTATTCATCCTGTTTTAAAAGGGAAGCTTTTTATTCATCTTTCAGAGGGAGCTGGTCGCCTCAGGGAAACAGATGGAGAGGGTGTAGAGACGGAGGAACAAGTTTTTGATTTTGATCTGTTTTCTGTTTTTTCAACCGAAAAAAATAAATGAATTTACACCAGCCTGAAGCTAAAAACTCTGATAACAAGTGCTCCTCTGTTCAGCTTTACCTCAACAAAGCTGGTGTGCACTCGTTTAGTGAGAACACTAAAAGGAAACTGAATTCAGAGAGTATCTGACCCACTGCAGACTAAAGATGGATGACATGTCTCTTCCTGCTCCTGTTGTACAAGAATGAAGCCAAAACACATCACACACGGCACTGCTGCCCTTTCGAGAACCAAATAAACTGTCATCGCTCCCTCAGGTGGGACCAGTCCACAGCGCCACAGATTCTTGTGTGGGGTTGAAGCAGACACTCATGGTTATGGTGCGTTCAATGACGCTTGTGTTAGTGTTTGTTACGCCTCCTCTCACCGTTCCTCCTCTACTCTGATAATCCAGTGCACACAGCCCTGTAGGAGCCTCATTGGTTCAACAGAGCTGCCAATCATGGCCTTAATATGGAAGAAGTTTTGGACCACTGATCATTTTTAAGTCCTACCTTCAAGATCAAAGACAACATTCTAGAATTCTGAGATGAAAGACAACATTCTAGAATTCTGAGATCAAAGACAACATTTTAGAACTCTGAGATGAAAGACAACATTCTAGAATTCTGAGATCAAAGACAACATTTTAGAACTCTGAGATGAAAGACAACATTCTAGAATTCTGAGATCAAAGACAACATTTTAGAATTCTGAGATCAAAGACAACATTGTAGAATTCTGAGATCAAAGACAACATTCTAGAATTCTGAGATCAAAGACAACATTCTAGAATTCTGAGATAAAAGACAACATTCTAGAACTCTGAGATCAAAGACAACATTCTAGAACTCTGAGATCAAAGACAACATTCTAGAATTCTGAGATCAAAGACAACATTCTAGAATTCTGAGATCAAAGACAACATTCTAGAACTCTGAGATCAAAGACAACATTCTAGAACTCTGAGATCAGAGACAACATTCTCGAATTCTGAGATCAAAGACAACATTTTAGAACTCTGAGGTGAAAGACAACATTCTAGAATTCTGAGATGAAAGACAACATTCTAGAACTCTGAGATCAAAGACAACATTCTAGAATTCTGAGATCAAAGACAACATTCTAGAATTCTGAGATTAAAGACAACATTCTAGAATTCTGAGATAAAAGACAACATTCTAGAACTCTGAGATCAAAGACAACATTCTAGAACTCTGAGATGAAAGACAACATTCTAGAACTCTGAGATCAAAGACAACATTCTAAAATTCTTAGATCTAAGACAACATTCTAAAATTCTGTCTTTGATCTCAGAATTCCGAGAGAAAAGTCAAAATTCTAAAGAAGAGTCAGATCTTAACTGATTCACTCAATCAATCAGACTTTATTTATAAAGCGCTTTTCACACAATGACATTGTAACACAAAGTGCTGTACATAAAAACAACTTAAGATAGAATATATATATAGAAGATATATATAAAAAAAATAAAAAAGACCCCCCATCCTAATTCCAACCCCAGCCTGACCCCAAACCCACCTCACAATCCTAAGATTAAGAACACAGAATATGCAACAATAATAATAATAATAACAATGAAAATAAAATAAATGAATACATGAAAAATAAAAAAGAAGTTGCTGAACGAACTGAGGAAACGCTCTCATCATATCTTGATGAGAGGCAAACTGGAGGAAACATAAGATGTTAAAATTCAACACAGGCAATTAAACTCACCAAAATAAAATACATTTCTAAGATAATAAAACACGAAAATGTTAAACCACTAAAATAAAATAAGATTCTGAATTCAAAAATAAATGAACAAAATGAAATAAAAAGTGACTAAAATTTGATCTAGATAAGAAATAAATAAATAATTTCCTCCTCCTTCATCCCTCTTTTTATATCATCAAATAACTAATTCAAAGTAAACGAGTCAAAAACATTCTGTGACATTAATCAGCATGATAAGAACTAACTATGAAGACAGAAACCATGTTTGAACAAACATTTATTTGACCTGTGTTTGATTTAAAAGTTTGACTGGTGTCCCATCTGTTCCCATGGAGGAGGAGGGCTTGTGACCTATGCTGCAGCCAGTCAGCAGGGGGAGCTCTAAATGTTTTGGTTTCACCGTCATGTTATCCATTCTTTTAATACAGACTTATAAAGCTCTACACATTCCTCCCATGCCAGAACAAATCATTGTGCATTGCTGTACAACCAGATTTTTTAAAAGATAGACAATCAGGTTGTTAATCCTGCAGGTTTCAACAATTCATATTCTGCTCTATTATTTTCCTATGAAAGTCAACTCAGCACAGAGCAGTCAGCATTCAAAGCCCAAAAGCTCTCCAGTCTTTAACTTTGACATTTCTGCATCACTTCTCTGACCGTCAGTCTTCACTTCTTCTATATTTAATCTCCATCCAGCTCTGTTCTTGGTGCTACATTCCTGGGTGCCTCTCTGGTAGTGTTTCCGTCACAGGTTACTCTCACACCCTCACAGTGACTATTGCTCACCTCCGGCTCTGTTAGATTGAATTAGGAAATCCCTCAATCTGCTATTTCCTGCTAGACCCATTGGTCTCCTTATCGAGACTAAAATACATTTTCTCTCCCTGATCTCTCTCTTAGCCGCTCCGTGATGAGTCAGTCAAAATCATTACTCTATAATTGTGACCAAATAGCTTCAGGAAGTCTGCAGATCACTGAAGATGGCATTTAGGCTGCACTTACTCATCGTTTCCCCTCAGTGTTACAGAGAGTGATGTATTAATAGGAGAATCATGCAGGATCACATTTGAGAAGCTATTAAGGTGTGATTTTATGATTGAGTGGATTTGCAAGAACCGGAACTCAGCTCCCATATTTGCGTGAGAGACGTGAGACAGCATGTGGATTTGTTATGGTGGGTGTCATGGTGGCATGATTTGAATTCAGACGCAGGTGTTCAGCCTCACAGCCAGGTTGGGTATCCCCGTACCGGAACCTGGTCCCGCTCCCCCTCCTGTGGATCTGCAGCCGCTCCACGATCAACATCGAAACCACAGATTTCCAAAAGCTGTGGGAGTGGAGGGTTGCATTCAGCAGCCTGTGACAGCCCCAGACCAGACCTAACACTGCTCTGTGTGCTTTGGCAACAAGTCAACGCGCTCTCTCACGGCACACAGCTCTAACAGATTTACACACACACATGCACGGCACGCTTTAACATCATAGAGATAAACTTGCAGCATATTTGCATGTTGTATTTCATCATTTCCTTGTGCAAAAATGCTCCAACAAACATCAGTTATTTGTTTTGAGGGATGCCTTTCTCCTGTGCGGGTGTCTGCAAAGATAAGACCCACATCTCGCTAATTCTTCATGCTCACATCCGTCAAATAGCCCTCCTGTTTTTACAAAAAGTTTACCCTCAGCCAGCGCAGCTCAGGAGGGCCAGACTCTTTACATTCCTCCAGACAGAAACTCAAAACAAAGACTCACCGCTGCTAAATTTGATATCGTCTATATGCAGAGGAAAAAGACCGACCAGAGAACAAATAACAGAGATTACAGGCTAACAGAGTCAAGCTGCTCGCTGCTCGTTATCTAACTCTGCTGACATTGATTTATTCATTTACATTTAAATGTGCCAAATAAAATGAAGCAGAGTGTTTATGCAGGTCAGGTTGCAACCTGGCGAATGTGTATCTTTCCCTTCAGTCCAACGGGGGGGATTAAGAATGACATATCTCTCTCCTTACGTCCAATCACTTCTGCATACTCTGTATCAGTGTGCATGAAGGCAGACTCGCACCGCATGTCGTGCAAGCGTTAGATCTTATCTCCAACACTTACACATAACTCATATACATGTGTCGGGCTTTGCTTTCGCTCCTAAGCAGGCGGGGATAATAAGTGAGCTCATTCGCGGTTACATAAGCCTGGAGTAAGAGCATTAATTGAGTTTCCGGGCTCTGGCGGTAACCCCAGGGTGGCAGAAGTCATGCAGAACCTTTTGAGTTGAGCCTAATTACTCAAATCAAAGCTGGAGTGCCTGAAAAATCAAGCTTGTTGTTACTGCGTGGAATTAAAACAGGACTGTGTTTGTTAAGGAGGTTTATGATGTATCGTCTGTGCCTGTTCGTGCTGCAATACCTTATCCCATATTTGGAATTTGGAAAGACATTCATGTGTCTGAGCCCAGTTTTTCTATAAGTTTGAAGCCACAATTTCATACTAACTTCAAAAGAAATGTCATGTAAGTTCTGGCAAACCTTCCTGATATTGCATTTAAAACATAGACTGTATAAAACATGGACACAGCCTAATTACCCTAACCCTGATATAGTGTTTTGAAGCCTATCGTCAGTGGCCGTCATATTGGAAATGCTGATTAACCTAACGAGAGGTGGAGTTGAGGCAAACGCTGAGCCTCCTTGAACAGCTACAGTGTTCCTGCCTGTCACTCAAGCCGGCAACGCCCTTAATTATGCAAAACTTGTAAACTTGATATCTTGAAAACTAACTAATTATAAATAAATTAACCCCCGTACAGTGTGTGCCGATCGAGAAATGAGCTATCCAGACTTCACTCGTCTTTTGAACCAGGCTGTAAACATGTTTATTTCTGCTGTAAAGATCGACTTCTTTGAATGGGTGTGTATGTGGCTTTAGGGGCTTTTGGGGCCAGCCTCAAGTGGACACTCAAGGAACTGCAGTTTTTAGCACTTCTGCATTGGCTTCTGTTCTCAAGACCAGAGGTTGCCGCTTATGGAGCGCCGCCTGCAAGCTAGTTCAGACAGACAACTGGAGCTGCGCTCATTCATACTGACACGTCATCACCTCTCTATCAGCTGATCTCAAAATCCTCATTCAGCAGTCTATTTAAGCTGCAAGTCTCCCTGTCTCTGCCTCTGCTTTGCCAGTGCTCCTGCTGTCCTGCTCAGTGCCGTGTGAAAGTTTGTCCCCACCTCCTCCCTGGCATCCACCTGCAGACTCCGAGGGTCCTATCTCATTGCTCCTAAATGTCTGCATTTAAATAATCTACGAGGAGTAATGAAGTTTGGAGCCCACATGACAAACACAAAACTGTATGCTGCAATAAACTTTATCTTAAGTAAACGTGAGTTGTCTGACTTAAAATTACTTAATTCATTCCACAATCCAATCACAAGCTTTTTCTTCTTCTATTACAAGTCCACAGCAGCACCCTAATGCCACATCACGCCTCTGTACTGATCAAGCGGAAACCTCTGGTCTGACATATATAAGGCCAATGCAGAAGTGTTGAAAACTGCAGTTCATAAAGGATCCACTTGAGGCTGGCTTCGGAAGTACCGGAAACCACATACACACAAATTAAAAAAAGACAATCTTTACAGCAGAAATAAACATGTTCACAGCCTGGTACAAAAAACAAGTGTAGTCTGGATAGCTCATTTCTCAATCGGCACACACTGGGTCTCATTCATGAAACGTGAGCAGCACGAATTTGTGTGCAAACCGTGTGCAGCAGGCCAACATGCCAAATGTCATCGGTGCCATAGACTGCACACACATACGCATCAAGGCTCCATCTGATGATGCATTTCCATACATAAACCGGAAAAACGTTCATTCCGTGAATGTGCAGCTGATATGTTATCCATAGAAAATAAGATGTGCTTCCTGCATTCCACTTCGCCCTAAATAATTTCAACCTCCGCCTTGGAGAAGTTCTTTTTTCGCTCTCTATCCTTCTTTCCTTGCGCCATGATTGCAGGGCAGGCCGGCCAGATGCACAGGTCTGTGTCCTTATATGGTGGTTATTTGCTATTCATGGACGGGGATTTATGCTAATTGATGATCTCCGGGAGCGCGCTGTCAGTTCACGGTGGGTTGGCATTCATGATCTTGCACATGTATTTACATTCAAATCTGAGTTTCCCGCGAAGTTCATGAATCCGGAGTGGAGTGGAGCTTTTATGTGCAAATCTACACACAGATTTACTCACGTTTCATGAATGAGACACACTGTACGGGGTGAATTTTTTCATAACGCGGTAATTTAGAAGATTATTGAGATTACGAGTCTTCCAATGAGAGGCACAGCTGACTTGATTGACAGGCGGAGACACTGTACTTGTAGCCCGCCTCTTTACGTCACACTCACTCGACAGCAGCAATATGGCTGCCGCATACAATTGCCCTCAGAGCAGCGCTCCAGAAATGGACGGGAGACGTCACAGATACTACGTCCATCATTTATACAGTCTATGGTACTGATACTGTATATTGATCCTGTGCTGCAGCCACATTATGTTACAGTGTTACAGATTCAGAATCATCATCTCTAGCAATTAATCTGGTGCTAAAAGTTTCTGAAATGCAGGATCTGCTGACTGAATGTAGTTTCTGTGAATCATTGCAGCTCTAGGACGACAGCGTAGACGCATTAGTGTCCCACTGTGTGACTTCACTTTGCATTATTGCATTGCGGAAGCATGAGAGGTATGACGTTTAAACTCACAGGGCGGTCTTCATTCACACACATAATCACATGAACACACACACCGCTGTTCCAAGCCTGTTACAGCCTTGTTACTGCCTCTGATGCCGGCACAGCAGTGGGACGACTACATATATCACACCTTGACTTGGTAATATGAAAAAGGTTATGGGAAGAGTTATTTGGAAGGCTAAACCCAGGTTTAGCATCATCCCAGGCAAAAGCTTTGAGTCCCATCTCTGTCTTTAGAAGTGTTTTTATTTAAAGAGACAGAAAACTAACATAAAAAAAAAACACTGATCCCCTTACATTTTCAATTTCTTATAAATAGTCAGACATTAACTGACCCTCAAGAGAGAAATAAACAGATAAAAACATCAGATCATGGTTTACCTTTCAGAACAGACGTTTAAAGAGGGAAAACTTAAAACAGTATTTGTAGAAATGTTATTTGTAGACAAACAAGATCCTCTGTTTTGTTAAATTAAGGAGAGTTTAATGTTTGCACAGTTTGCGTTCAATACACCAGGTTCAAAGAGTTGAGGAATCTACACAGTTTATGATTTAAATGTACTTAGTAAAAGTTTTATTTCTTCCGCCCTGTGTCCCCCTTCAGATGGAATCAGGATAATCAGATGTTTCTGGATCAAAGGTCTCCAAATCCTCCTCAAAGTTTTAAACAACACTTTCTGAAAGTTTGATTCAGATCAAAGCAGAAACAGGGTTACATAAACTAATCTCAAACCAGAGTCCTTTTTATTCGTTCATTGAACTATTTTCAAGATTTAATTTCATCTGAAGGAAGAAATCCGGCCAGTTACTTTTGAACTTTTTAGCCCCAATCTTTCCTTTTTCTTAGCTCGGAGAAGTGATGTTAGATTTGACACAGACTGGAATTCATTAAAATACCTCAAAGTAGTACATCCAAACCTCACCTTCAGGAAAAGAGCCTATTTGGAGAAGATATTCAATCATGGCACAAAATACCTGCAAAAATAAAGACTGTGTAGCCTGAGCTGCAGATGCTCGGTACCACAATAAGATCTCAGTTAGCTGTACTTTGATTGATACTGGAGAGACTAGATTTATAAACAAAACAGATCTACAATCAGGTCTTTAATCCAATGATGTAAAGCAAGCAATAGAGAGCAACAGCAGTGGAGTATGCTAAAGCGTGAATGAAGAGACATGAGTGAGAACAAGGCGCCTGATTAGACGACTGTTTCTACATTTTTCTGCACACATCTGACCCACATTTGCATGACTCGTGTGCTGTTCTTGACAAATATTACATTTTATTATTGCATGGCCGTCTAATACAGTGCAGCATGTATGTGTTATAATGTGAACGGTCCCTAACAAATACACAAACACACACTGTATGCCGCAGTACACAGCGGTGTGTAAAGGCAGTAAATACGTGTTATATCACAGCGTCAAGTGGCTGCTGTGGCTTAATCTTCTTATTTCAGCACCCAGTTCACACCATCTGACGGGGAGGAAGTGGGAGCTTAAAGATCCAGTCAATGAGAGTCTTTAGAAACAGTAGTTCATACTGCTGAGAGAGAGTGAGGAAAACCTCTCTGGTAAACAAGCTGAGCCACAGCGCTGAAGGATGAGCTCTTATTGTTGGATATGAGCCTCTTAGCAGATGTGGCTGAATGGGATAGTTGTTTTATTTATTTATTTATTTATTTGTTCATTCATTCATTTATTTTTTTATTCTTTTATTTATCTATTTATTTATGTATTTATTTGTTCATTCATTCATTTATTTTTTTATTCTTTTATTTTTTATTTATTCATCTATTTATCTATTCATTTATTTATTTATTCATTCATTGTTTCATTCAATTTGTTTATTTTCTTATTTTTTCATTCATTTATTTATTCATTTATTTATTTAGTTGTATGAGGTTCTTGTCAATACTAAGTGTATTACCAGCAGGAGATCTCGGTCAGCTTGGCCCCTTTGTTTTGAAGCATGTTTCAGTAGCATGGAAGCTAGGCTGCAGACACTAACCTCACCTCACTTCATATTCAGAGACTATTGAACTGATTAAAACAGAATTTTTACCCATAATAAAATTAAAAAACATTACCACGAAAATACTGAACACTCATTTTGCTCCAGGGTGTAAATCAGTGTAAAGGAGGATGTCTCTCCGATCTGAATCTGCTGCTTCTTGTCGGACACGTTGGCTCTTTCACTTTCATTCATGCGGGTCCAGCTTCTCCACCTTGTCATGCCGCTTTCTTGTTAACGCTTCTTTTATTTGCTCAACTCGTCCTGCTTGATGTCCTCTGATGTTTACTTCACTAGCGTTGTATTATTTTTTTATGTTTGTTGTGTTTCTGACATCAACTCTTGTTTCTGGTCAGACTGCACATCCACGATGAACTGAGGTGTAATACCTCTGTCGGGTAGGATTCGGCTCGGGGGCAGGAGGGTTGTCGGTTCAAGTCTTGGTGCAGAACCCAGAAGTTAGGAAGTGGGGACTGGTTGTTGGAGAGGTGCAATTTTACCTCTCGAGCAAGGCAGCAACCACCCGTCTTGTGCAGCTCTCTCACACTCCTGCAAGATCCTGTTCATGCATGCCTGTATTAGGGGAGAACGGGGTTGGTTGTCACACGGGTTGGTTGGCACACTCGTTATATCTCACCACCAGAGGGCACTGTCTCTCAAATTGGGGTATGGACATTTCCAGAATTAGGATCAGAGCTCACCTACATAGTCTTCTCTGGAGTAAGACAGCTGAACTTGAGGTGAGAGGACTTTTTGTGTTTTTCATGTCAAATTGTAAATATTCAGCTCCTCAGTATTTTTCTTCTAGGCTTTTAAACGATGGGTTTATAACAAAACAAGTGTTACTCTTACAAAGTGTGAGGGGAAAGCTATAGTTTAGATTTTTATTAGCTAGCTAAATAGTTGTTAGATGGTTTTTAGCCTTGATGCTAGCAAAAAATCCAGTTGGGGTTGGTCGTCACATTCTCTTTGGGGTTGGTTGTCACATGTAACAACCAACCCCTATGTTAGCAAAATCATGCATGGTGAAATTAGTTGGAGTGTGCAGACCCTACATTTGCCATCACTGTAACTCAGACAGTGACTGCATGTAGCCTAGTTGAGTAGACCATTATTGTTCGGCCTATTTGTTTTGTTCTTTATGTTGTTGTATAGGCTGGCCTAAAGATGTGTTTCCTGTTCATGTTCCTCATTTTATGTTAAAATGCATTAAGTTATGTAGGCCTATCACTTGTCAGTGCAATTAAACTTTCAAATTTAGTTCTGCCTTCTTGCCTTTTTAAAAGATTTTTCCCATTAAAATACCATTGTGACAACCAACCCCATAGTGTGTGAGAACCAACCCCATAGTGTGTGACAACCAACCCCATAGTGTGTGACAACCAACCCCGTAGTGTGTGACAACCAACCCCATAGTGTGTGACAACCAACCCCATAGTGTGTGACAACCAACCCCGTAGTGTGTGACAACCATCCCCGTAGTGTGTGACAACCATCCCCGTAGTGTGTGACAACCAACCCCATAGTGTGTGACAACCATCCCAGTAGTGTGTGACAACCAACCCCATAGTGTGTGACAACCAACCCCATAGTGTGTGACAACCAAACCCATAGTGTGTGACAACCATCCCCGTAGTGTTTGACAACCAACCCCATAGTGTGTGACAACCATCCCCATAGTGTGTGACAACCAACCCCATAGTGTGTGACAACCATCCCTGTAGTGTGTTACAACCAACCCCATAGTGTGTGACAACCAACCCCATAGTGTGTGACAACCAACCCCATAGTGTGTGACAACCATCCCCATAGTGTGTGACAACCAACCCCATAGTGTGTGACAACCATCCCTGTAGTGTGTGACAACCAACCCCATAGTGTGTGACAACCAACCCCATAGTGTGTGACAACCAACCCCATAGTGTGTGACAACCAACCCCATAGTGTGTGACAACCAACCCCATAGTGTGTGACAACCATCCCCATAGTGTGTGACAACCAACCCCATAGTGTGTGACAACCATCCCCATAGTGTGTGACAACCATCCCCATAGTGTGTGACAACCAACCCCATAGTGTGTGACAACCATCCCTGTAGTGTGTGACAACCAACCCCATAGTGTGTGACAACCAACCCCATAGTGTGTGACAACCAACCCCATAGTGTGTGACAACCAACCCCATAGTGTGTGACAACCAACCCCATAGTGTGTGACAACCATCCCCATAGTGTGTGACAACCAACCCCATAGTGTGTGACAACCAACCCCATAGTGTGTGACAACCATCCCCGTAGTGTGTGACAACCAACCCCATAGTGTGTGACAACCATCCCCGTAGTGTGTGACAACCAACCCCATAGTGTGTGACAACCAACCCCATAGTGTGTGACAACCATCCCCGTAGTGTGTGACAACCAACCCCATAGTGTGTGACAACCATCCCCATAGTGTGTGACAACCAACCCCATAGTGTGTGACAACCAACCCCATAGTGTGTGACAACCAAACCCATAGTGTGTGACAACCATCCCCGTAGTGTGTGACAACCAACCCCATAGTGTGTGACAACCAAACCCATAGTGTGTGACAACCATCCCCGTAGTGTGTGACAACCAACCCCATAGTGTGTGACAACCATCCCCATAGTGTGTGACAACCAACCCCATAGTGTGTGACAACCATCCCTGTAGTGTGTTACAACCAACCCCATAGTGTGTGACAACCAACCCCTTAGATAGTGTGTGACAACCAACCCCATAGTGTGTGACAACCATCCCCATAGTGTGTGACAACCAACCCCATAGTGTGTGACAACCAACCCCATAGTGTGTGACAACCATCCCCATAGTGTGTGACAACCAACCCCATAGTGTGTGACAACCATCCCTGTAGTGTGTGACAACCAACCCCATAGTGTGTGACAACCAACCCCATAGTGTGTGACAACCAACCCCATAGTGTGTGACAACCATCCCCGTAGTGTGTGACAACCAACCCCATAGTGTGTGACAACCAACCCCTTAGATAGTGTGTGACAACCAACCCCATAGTGTGTGACAACCATCCCCATAGTGTGTGACAACCAAACCCATAGTGTGTGACAACCATCCCCGTAGTGTGTGACAACCAACCCCATAGTGTGTGACAACCATCCCTGTAGTGTGTGACAACCAACCCCATAGTGTGTGACAACCAACCCCATAGTGTGTGACAACCAACCCCATAGTGTGTGACAACCATCCCTGTAGTGTGTGACAACCAACCCCATAGTGTGTGACAACCAACCCCATAGTGTGTGACAACCAACCCCATAGTGTGTGACAACCAACCCCATAGTGTGTGACAACCAACCCTATAGTGTGTGACAACCATCCCCGTGATGGGGTTAGTTGTCACAATGTGTCAGAGTGAGCAATCATCAAAATATTAAAAAGTGTGACAACCAGCCCCGTTCTCCCCTGCTGGTCCAAGTTTAACAACAGGGTGAAAAAAATAGATTTCCCCTCAGGGATTCAAAAAATACATCATCTTCTTCTTGTTCTTAAAACGTCTTGGCGGTCAGACGTTTCTTACAAACTGCTGGTCGCAATGAAAGCCCCAAAAATCAGCCGCTCAGCGCCTCAGTATTTATTTTTGTCCCGAGTCAAAATGAAAGCTGACTTTAAATGTGTGAAAGCTGAAGCTCTGCTGAAGTGCAATAAACTAGCATTTAGTTCATTTCCACCTCCGTCTCTAAAAGAAGCTTTTCCAGAAACCTCATATATCGTCTGTGACCCGGCTGACCGTCTTGTTAGCAGAAAGCAGCAACATTCCTGAGCAGCTCGAGGGGGAAGTTCAGGTGACAGTCGACCTACTTCGCCTGCAGCTCTGTAAACTGTCGGCTTGGCCACTGTCCTCCGTCTTCCTCCACTTTCTCTCTGTTTACTTCACTTTCACAGTCTTACGCAACCTCCCGCCCCAGCTCCCTGATTCCCTCCTTTATCTTCTGTTCTGTCACTCTGGGTTTATTTCACAGAGAGTATCTGCTTCCCCTGCACTTTTTAAAGGAGGGAACATTAGCTTTTCATTAGACAGCAGGTTTGCTGTGAAATAAAGGAGCTCTTGTCCTCTCGCTGCCAAGCGTTCACCTTCATAATTGGTTTCAGTGCACACCCAGCTGAGAAAATCTCCCGCCGAGGCAAAAAGTTACAACTTACAGACTTTTTCCTGCAGATGCAAAAGTTTTTGTGCTTGTTTAGCTTTACTTTCCAACAAAGGATGAATCCAGAGCACAAACTGCCACAGCTTCACCGCTGCTCAAAAGTGCTCAGAGATTTTCCTCCGTTATGTCACACCCTTGACACTCTGGTATTATTGCATAACTGTCTTTCACGCAGTAAGAGCGTAAATGTGTTTGTTTGTTGCAGGATGTGTGAACTCCACAGAGCTGACCACGGAGCGAGCCCACTCCGCCGTGGAGGAGATGTTCGAGACCCTCCGAGGTCTGAGTCACACCAGAGACCACCTGAAGCAGCTGCGCTCCGTCTACACGGCCAGCGACGGCATCCACCAGGTCTGACACACTCAAGTGCTCAATGTGAACTGTACAGGTTTCAAGAGGAGGTAGATGTAGACATGATGATGGGTTAAAAATGCATGCATGTATTTTTTAGCAGCTCCGTAAAATAATTTGATGGGATGCTTAAGCATCAAAAACAGTCTTTAAACAAAAACAACTCAGGTTGGACTTTAAACGTAGATTTAGAAACGAGTCAGGCATACTTCTTTAAATTAATGAGTAGTTCACTCATTAAGAAAGTCAAGGTTTGACCCATTAACTGCATTTAAAATTCATATTCTCTCACTGACGCTGTCTTTATCAGCAACAAATGTCAACTCTCAAAATACACGATGATGTTTTAGCACAAAGCTAATCTACGGTGGCCCTGAAGGTCAAAACACAACAGCATTTCAGAAAACGGAAAGGATAGGGACGACACTTCTTCTTTCTGATTGGACAGACTCAGCTGAGTCCCTGCATGAATTTTAAACTGAGCTGGAAAGAATTGAAGAGGAGATGGAAATCATAATGTTGTACAATGTGGTTGTGCGATGTGAAACGTACTGATCTACATAATGAATAACAAACAGGAAATAGACATCAAGTGGATCCTGGATGAACTGCAGTTTTTAGCACATCTGCATCGGCCTCATATTTTTAGACTGGACGTTGCCGCTGTGTTAAAATACGACCCATGCCGACTCCTGTTGTTAATGATCTTTCAGTTTGTGTAGACTCTGGCGCCCCCTGTGGACAAAGTGAAACCTCTGTGTCCGGTCTGTCTCCACTCTGTTCTTCCTCGTTCGTCAACACGCATGGTGCAGGACGCCGGACAGCTGGAGTCATGTGACCTAGGTTTTCCCGCGGTAATCACTGAATCAAGGATTCTCAATTGATAAGCTTTGCGCTTGCATGCTACAAAAATTGAAGTCATGTGTATGACGGTCTGCTGTGGAGGGCTCTGGATTGCCAAAGCTGAGACGGAGTGCAAATGCAGCGCAGAAGAACCAGTGGAAGCTTCCCAGGACTTTCACCAGTTCTGTGTCCGATCTGTCCGTGATCCACTGCGGTCTGGCTCCGTGCTCTCTCGTCCATCAACACCCACCGGTTGCGTTTCCAGAAGGACCGCCGACCAGCTGGAGTCATATGACCGAGGTTTTCCCGTGGTAATCACTGAATCAAGGATTCTCCTCCTCCTCTCCTCATCCATGTTGTCTATCTGGTCCTCTGAAAAACCTCTGACCTGTTGACTCCAGGCCTGGCTCCGCTCATCATGACGGTTTGTTGTTGTAGTTCAGTGATGGTAGTCAGGTGTAGAATAAATCAGGTATTCACTCCAGCCTGGAGAGTTCATTGTGAAAAGAAGCCATGAGGGTTGTATGTGTGTAACAGCGTTTCATTGCCAGACGATCACTCCACCATTCACAGCACACCTGCTCACACGCCTGATTCATCTCCTCCAGAGGTCCGTCCTTTACACAACCCGTGCAAACGCTCACTGTGTGTCATACGCTGGCATTGAAAGCATGATTGTAAACCTGTGTGGGATTCCCGAGCGTTACAAACACCAGACTCACAGGGATCACTGTGTGAGGATGACTGAATACTTTGATAGATGATGAATAATCTGTGGTTTTCAAAATAGAAGACAGCCTTCAGATTTGTTGCTCTCCGTTCAAAAAATTCAATCAAAGAGATTAAATATTCAGTGAAGGCGTCCTCTGCTTCTGCATAACACCTCAAACTGTCCTTATTAGGCTCTTCTTTTATGAACCTGTGATGCACACTCGCTTTGTGCTGCAGGGTGACTCCAAACTCCAACGTTTCCACTTGACTCTCCGAAGTCAATGTCACACTTTTAGAGGCCAATTATTCAGTTAACACTTCCGACTCTCCCTCATGTTGTATCTCTTATTTTTCACCGGTGCAAACACAGGCACAGATTTCAACGGAGACCTCTGGCCTCTCTTCTTTTGTCCCTCTTGAATTTGCGTCACCGCGGCTCAGAGAAGGAGTGCAGTGTGAGAGCCTCTTCAGAAACTGTCTGCCTCTTCCAGCTTATGTAACTCAGGAAGGCCTCTGTGTGCATTGGAAAGCTTTGTCCCCCCTGAAAAGACTCTTACATTTTTCATGGACAGCGGCTGTCCTTCCCTCTGATTGGGCAGCTCTCTCAGATAGTTATTGGTCAGTAACATAAAGGTTAGTCGATGAAAGTTCAAGACGCTGTTACATTTTTTTTTTTTTTCTGTCAAGGTCGTTTTTATTTTCTCGGACAAATACGTGAAGGGAATGAAAAGAAGAAATCTCTGCTGCTTCAACAAAACGTTCACAGCCTCGCTCTGTGTTTGTCTTTCAGCGTGTCTTTGTGCCGATGGAGGCTTTGTGTTCTTCAGTCAGCTCTCAGATGATAAAGCTGAGAGGAACAAAGCTTCAGCGTCATGAGAGGAGATGAAGGAGACAGAGGAGATGATGATTCGTCATAGTTTCAAATAAATGAATCATTAAGCAGAAGGAGATTAGATAAGTTACAGGTGACTGTTTCATAATCCTCTGAACAATATCCACATGAATCATGAGCAGTCATTTCAGACAAACGTTTAAAGGAGTCCTGCTTGATGAGACGTGTTGACCTCATTGGATTAACACCGATATCTTTTAGGCGTATGCTGCACAACAAAGCACGATAGATTTATAGATTGCACCGTGACGTCAGGTGGCGGCCACACGCTGGTCACTTTGTTCTTTAACTGTCCCAGAGGTGTGACGTCTGTGCAGCCTTTTTAATGTAAACACAATGAAGAAGTCACTCTCAGTGTTAACAGTCAGAGAGATGAGGAGGGGAGGGGAGGTGCCAAAGACTCGCGACCCCCCTCTGTCCCCTGAGGTTGCTTCATTCTTCATCTAGCTGGTCTGCAGAAAATTAGTCATGTGCTGCTATCAGAATCAGAGATACTGAAATATATCTCAGGGGGAAATTCAGTCATTACAGTTGCTCTTTTACACAATATGTTAGAAAGTCAAAATATTAATGGAACAAAGGATTAAATATGAATAAAATATGTACAGAAGCGCAGAATAGTTAGAATTAGCCATGTAAAATGAATTAACCTGCTGCCACTAATGCTTTTGTTAACTTACTCTAACCTCAGGAGTCAGTTAGCAACAAAGAAAGGCAGAAAACAAATTAAATGTTCTTATTGCTGGAGTTCTCTCTGCAAACTTGAGGATGGTTTAATCTTCTCCTCTGACTCTTGACAGAAATGTTAATGCACATTTCCCCTTAAAGGTGACATATTATGCTCTTTTTCCATCAAAATATATTAGTCTAAGAGGTCCCCAAAACATGTCTTTAAAGTTTATTGCTCAAAAAAACACTTTGAAATCAGATTTTGGTCTGCCTGTAAACCCCTCTTTTTCAGCCCTGCTCAGAACAGGCTGTTTTCTGTGTCTGTGCCTTTAAATGAGAATGAGCTCTCTGACTACGCCTCCTCAGGAAGTGGGTGTGGCCTCGGCTCTCCAGCACGTTGATCTAATGTTTACATGTTGCATGCATAGACATGGCTGCTCACAGACCCGCTTTAATTTAACCCTCTGAATTTGATCCAGAATCTGATCCTGATGGAGAGGCGCCTGCAGCAGGACCTTTCTGAACGATTGGTCACAGATTTTGTGTTTCTTGTTGTTTTATTTGTCAGTATGTCGACGTGTGTCTTGGTACACAGCTACGAACATGTAGCTATGTGGCTATGCTAACTAGCGCTAGCACTTTTCCATGAAAAATAAAAATCATCCACTAGATCTTCAAATCTGCAGACGTGGGGAGTAAAACCAACCTTTGTGTTTATTAAGACAGCCTACAACTAGCATGCCTCCCTCCTAAGCTCCTTGTTAGCACACATGTGTGCAGGGAATGAAAAACGGAGGAGGGGTTGAGTTGTATTTTATACAGTCTATGGGCTGAACAAGCTCCGAGCTCTGACTTCCTTTACAGACCGGATGTCGTTGTGACGTATGAAAAACACTGAAAACTGAAACGGCTCGTTTCAGCACACATTTACAGAAAGGTGGAGAAATCAGAACAGGGGCAGAATTGAATTTTTTTCATTTTCGGGGGGTTTGTAGACATGCCAGGGACACATATTTCAGGTAAAGAATCATTAAAAAGTCGATTTTGCATGATATGTCACCTTTAATGTGGAACTGTTCCCTCCTCTGTAGTCATCATGAAGGCCGTCTGGATGCCTAAAAGTTACAGCCTGTCCCCTCGCAGACGAGATGAGGCGAATCTGACTTCTCATTATTACCTGCGGCTGAATGGCAGCAACACTTAATGTCATCTTTGTCACAATGTGTTCAAATCCTCACCTGTGTGGCTGAGTGTTCATGCATGTGAGCAGAATGTAATGTACCAGAGCAGAACTGTCTGTTCCTGCAGGATTATAAAAGGGTTTCATGTAATGAGGAGGACAGCGTCATGTCTGTCAGCTACTGGATGTTCTTGAGAAACATCAGAAATCCATCAGCCCCTCTCAGCGTGACGCCGTTCTCCTCCGAGGGAGCCGATACCTACAGGTCTAGACGCTTTCCTCGTACTGAAGGTTTCTCTGAAGTGTCCCCCGAGTGTAAACACGAGTGAGCCAGTTTGACGGGTCAGAGCCTATTTCCTCGTCTTCACTGAAAGTCATGCAGGTTGTATTTCCAGGAGTCTTAAAAAAGAGTCAGCAGCTATAAGATCGCAGCATGTTTTTAACTCTCACTGTGTTAGCTTTATTAAATAATCTGTCATGTTTTTTTAAGCTGCAGGATTAAACGAAGAAGTAGATGTGTTATGAATGTGCGTCATAGTTTCTCTGATAGCTCCAATCAGCAGCTGTTTATCCTCAACTTGATTAATCAGACTCTTTACAAACACACGCACACTTCCAGTTAAAGCAGCATTAACATTTCATATTTTCTGAGCACACGTCACACTGAGAGAAAGTCAACACCATCCGGCTTCCTGGAAGAATCACATCGATAAAGTCTGAGGAGGCGTCTGGAGCAGCTGGAGCTTCACGCTGTGTGCTCGCTCAGGGAAGCAGTTTGTTGCACAGCGGACATGTCCTTGTGACGTCACATTCGTATCTGCTTTACTCGGGTGTTGGGGTTGGTATTCTCGGAAAACTAGCATGAATTTGAATGTAGCATGTCTTCAGGACTCCGTCTAACCCCTCCCCTCCTCTCCTTGGAGCTCCTCCAAAACGACGCCCCCCCCTCACATGCACAAGCGCTGCTGATTCATGTTCATATGATCGTGACTGATTCAAAACCGGTCCTCACCAAAACTTTATAGTGAAAGTTAAAAACACAAACAAACATGGCTGCTGTTAGCACTCACAACTGTCATGCTAGCATTATCCAGTTGATCTGGTGACACGATATCAGGAGAAAAGTTATAACACATATATAATACTGTAACAGCTCTACTGTTTGTTAAACGTGTTCAGTGTAGATGTTCTTAATTCCTACAGTGTTGACAGTCAGTGAAGGCATCAGGAGAGGTGTAGAGTGTGCGAGCGGGAGAGAGGAGAGACAAGAGGAGAAGTTCTTCATTCATTCAAACATTGATTGTTGCTTTGTTGGTTGGTGTGATCACGGCCGACAGTGACCGGTTATTAAAACTCAACATGTTCACGAACCGGCTCGTCATCCCTACAGCGTCCGGACAGACACTACAATGCATATACATTTTCTGTAGGACTTATTAAATGTCATTAATTCTTTTGCTTGTCAGAGCCCCCGTGGTGAGAGCTTTTTAGACTCTGATCCGGACTACAGTCCTGAGCAAAGCAGCTCATCGGGTCAGAGGGGACAGGCCCGAGGTCAAGCGAGAGTGAGAGGGGCAGTAAATAGAGGCAGGGGATTGGGAGTGGACGCCGGGGAAATGTACGCGCAGGAGGCGGGCAGAACGGCAGGACAGGATTTGATTGGTTTAAAATTTTGGGACCCAAAAAATGGTGATTGGTTGGTGTTTTCCCAGGTTTACTCCAGCTGTAGATAGCAGATTTTTTCCTACTCTTTTTTAAAAACACATTATGTATTGATTACCATCGGAACATAAAGATCATTTTAACCAGTATAACAAGAAGTGTATCTAAAGCTGACTACCAACCCCAGCTTTAAATCATATAATTAAACAGAATCTGACAGAGTGTCAAACTCGTCCGCTGACTTTCCATCTTCCTAATGCACGAAAGATGTCATAAAGCATCCACAGCTATCAAAGATTACTTACTGAAGAGCAGTACAGTAATAAAAGTCTCATGAACCTTTGCTCCAGTTTTTGTCCAAAGTCCCAGTGCCCACTTCAGCACTGGGAATATAATCCTAAATCCAGATGTAGGACATGACATTGAAGCATGAAGTGTGATGTTTAGGTCATGATGGAGGACGAAGCAACAGAGTCTGATGCTATGTTGACAGTTTCTTGCATTTATATCAACGCTTCATGTGAACAGATGAACAAACATCTTCACTGTTCTCCTCTTGAACATGATTCTCCTTCTTCAATCTCTGATGTTTGTTTTCATCCTGTTACCTGTCGCTCTTCAGGGTATGCATGATACAAACATCATCATCCTCGCCTGCTCGCTCAAGGTGAATGATTTAACATGTCCTGCTGCATTCTCACATCACATCACCCTCACTTCATGAGGACATTTTACCTGGCAGGAAACATCTTCAAGTCAGGGTGAAGACTTGAACTGTTTGTGTTTACACTTGCAACTCACCTTGATAAGTTTGTAACTCTTCCTTTATCACCTTTACTTCCATCCGAACAAAAGCAAAGTGTAGTGAATCGTTTCGGTGAGCACAAAGCATCAATATACCTCTGGCATCAGTCGTTACCTCCTCAGCTGAACTTTGTTTCCCTCAGACAAAAAGTTCTCTTCACTAAAAGTACAAAGAAACATATTTCCTCCGTGAAGCACGCTGCAGCTCTGCCAAGATTCAATCCTGACAATCCTCACATTGTCAGCTTCACACTGAAATCATTGTTCAGAAAAACAAATGAGGTAAAATGCTAATGTGTGAACTTTGGAGGAGACATGCTGAACTATTTTTAACATGTTGTAGAAGAAACAGAACGAGTACGGCGCACGTGCTGAATCAAACTTGGCGCAAAGAGATGTAAATGAGATTCATCGTTCTACTTCATCTCATCTTTGAATGTATTATTCCCGGAGACGTTACACTCTGTCCTGCGCTCCGCTCGATGTGGGTGTTGATGCTGTTGAACACTGATAGGGGAGAACGGGGTTGGTTGTCACACTCGTTATATCTCGCCACCAGAGGGCGCTGTCTCTCAAATTGGGGTATGGACATTTCCAGAATTAGGATCAGAGCTCACCTACAAGCGAGGACTTTTTGTGTTTTTCATGTCAAATTGTAAATATTCAGCTCCTCAGTATTTTTCTTCTAGGCTTTTAACCGATGGGTTTATAACAAAACAAGTGTTACCCTTACAAAGTGTGAGGGGGAAGCTATAGTTTAGATTTTTATTAGCTAGCTAACTAGTTGTTAGATGGTTGTTAGCCTTGATGCTAGCAGAAAAATCCAGTTGGGGTTGGTTGTCACATTCTCTTTGGGGTTGGTTGTCACACGTAACGCCTAGTTGAGTCGGCCATTATTGTTAGGCCTATTTGTTTTGTTCTTTATGTTGTTATATAGGCTGGCCTAAAGATGTGTTTCCTGTTCGTGTTGCTCATTTCATGTTAAAATGCATTAAGTTATGTAGGCCTATCACTTGTCAGTGCAATTAAACTTTTTTTTCCATTGAATACTATTGTGACAACCAACCCCATAGTGTGTGACAACCAACCCCATAGTGTGTGACAACCATCCCCATAGTGTGTGACAACCAACCCCATAGTGTGTGACAACCAACCCCACAGTTTGTGACAACCAACCCCATAGTGTGTGACAACCATCCCCATAGTGTGACAACCAACCCCATAGTGTGTGACAACCAACCCCATAGTGTGTGACAACCAACCCCATAGTGTGTGACAACCAACCCCATAGTGTGTGACAACCAACCCCATAGTGTGTGACAACCATCCCCATAGTGTGTGACAACAAACCCCATAGTGTGTGACAACCATCCCAGTGATGGGGTTGGTTGTCACAATGTGTGAGTGTCTTTGATAGTTAATTGCCTCTTTGTTACTATGCGTTGGAAAATGAGAGGGATACACATTTCAAGCCAACACCTCAAGCTTCAATTTAATGTAGGAATGACTGTTGAAAGATGTTTTGATGATGAGCAATCTTTAAAACAGTAAAAAGTGTGACAACCAACCCCGTTCTCCCCTACACTCATGTTATGGATGTGTGTGTGTGTGTGTGTGTGTGTGTGTGTGTGTGTGTGTGTGTGTGTGTGTGTGTGTGTGTGTGTGTGTGTGTGTGTGTGTGTGTGTGTGTGTGTGTGTGTGTGTGTGTGTGCAGGTACGGACTGATTGTTGTTGTTTTGGTTCTGTGGGTGTTTGTGGAGGTTAAATTAGTTGGCTCTTGTGGACAGCAGCATGTGTGTGTCACTGTTTACACCTGCTGCTTGTGTGTGTGTATGTGCGCGGGCGTGTTTTTCTGGAGGTGAATCACTAATGTGTTTACTCCAGGCTGACCCATGCAGCAGAGTCATGTTCATTTAGGTAAATGTTAGTTTATATAATTCATGATTTATACAACATGACGGCAGGTTTTCCCCGGGGTGTAACGTCTCTGCTGCTCCTGGATCAGAGGAGTGGGAGGCTGCGAGAGAGAGAAAACACATCGCTACTGATGCTCCATATTTAGGTGAGAGGATGGCGTGGGCTCAAACACCTGGATGCATTCACATTTAGATGAATGTGTGTGTTGGAGGATTACGTGAACTCTTCTGAAGATGTTTCAGACGTAAATAAAAAGTTCACTCCTTACCTCCTCCGCATTCTGCGCTCCGTCCTCGATGTGTCATTGAGGTAAAATCAGGAAAGTCTGCCAGCGTATCTCCGTGAGATAACCAGCTGCTCTATTTTAAGACTTCAGATATTCAGAGTACTCAAATAAAGCTCAGCTGAGTCTTATCCGGGTCTTTATTGTTCCCTGAGACAGCAAACTCACTCCCATGAAACAAAGAATCTGGGCTGGATTCTTTGAGGTTTACAGCTGGTACATTCTGTCCCGGTTATCTGCACAGGGAAAGCTGAGCTCATTTTACTGCTGGGGATTGTTTTCCTCTTGGATCAACCGGTAAGAATAATCAAAGGTATTCATGAAGGTAGAGGTCCTGCTGCTCGGCCTCATTTTAACATGCAAACCTTACATCAGACATAAAAAATGACTGTTTTGTTAGTAGTTGGTAGACACATACAACGAAGAATGATCTTTGATTTCACGTGATTGAAGAGTTTATGGTTAACAGTAGAAAGGTGCCTCTGATAGAAGTAGGATCCAAAAAGCACAGCTGACCTTATTTTTAGCATTAAGTAATTGTAGGGATGCACGAAAATGAAAATTATTGGCCAAAAAACGAAAATGAGGAAACCAAGGCCGAAAACCGGAACACCGAAATAAATTATTATGCCAATTATTAGCAGGGAGACCGGGGACAGTTGTAACATTTCACTCCTTGGATTTGAGATTAAGCCATGCATTTTCTGTTTGTGTTGCACAGACATTTTCTAGGCTCTTTATCCTCAAATGTGACTTTGAAAAAACATCTTTTGTAAGTCCTTAAAGAATTAAGCTTAAAAGATGTACGCCACTTTGTCATGTGTTTGTCATACTTTGTCATACTTAAATGAAAGTATGTTGTGAAGACAGAAAGGGTAAATGTTGTTTATTTGTAAATGCACTGGCCACCCCTGCCTATGTGAGAGCCTCAGTTGGGCCAAAAAGCTCTGGACACGCCCCTGCCCCTAGGCTGCTCTGTTCTCCTTCTCCTGCGCTGTGCGCTTCACCGTCTCCAAGCGGGTTCTCCGCCATCGCGGCTTGGATCATTTCTTGTGCGCGCTGCTTTATTCCCACATCCAAGTAATGATCTTTATCACACGGATCAAGTACAGTTGCGATGAAGTGCAGAGGATCCGAATAGTTCTCAGTGAAACGTGTGCTGACAGACTTCCTCGTCCTTGTTTTCCCTCCGTGGTCGGTCTCAACCTCTTTGCTTAGAAGACCCTTTAGTGCTGCAGTGAAAGGAAGAACGTCTGCTACAGATGCATCAGAGGAGCTGATCTCTTTAGTTTGCTGCTCAAAGGGGGCAAGAAGAGAGGGAATGTTCTCTATTAAGACCCACTGGTGTGAAGTGAACGTCGCAGAGAACTCGTCATCTGCGCTGCAGGACTTGCTTTTGCCGTTTTCTGCCGAAAATTTACAGTGGACGAATTTTCGGTGCATCCCTAAATGATTGTGTCAACGGAGAATAAACTTTAACCAACCACCAGTCTTAAAATATGAAGCCCATGCGGAAGTGTTAAAAACTGCAGTTCCTTGAGTGTCCACTGGAGGCTGGTTGCAGAAACACAGGAAACCACATACACACCCATTCAAAGAAGAAAATCTTCACAGCAGAAAGAAACATGTTTGCAGCCTGGTTCAAAAAATTGTTTAGGTCTGAGTAGCTCATTTCTCTCACCGTACGAGGGTTACGTTTCTTTATAACTCTGAACAGATCTCACTCACGAGTTTTGCCCAAATAAGGGCATGCCTGATTGATTGACAGGCGGGCACCCATGTAGCTGTTAGCGAAAAGGCTAAAGGCACGCCTCTTTACCACACACGAGCTCTCACAAAGTTAGGTTTAGTCAGCATTTCCAAAATGGCACCCACCGCAATTGGCTTCAAAACACCACTACGTCCATTTTTTATACAGGATATGATTGAAACCAGCAAGGGGAAAGATATGCTTCAACAAGGGACTGAAGATAGTAGACCTGCCTTCATCCATCCATCCATTTTTTCTGGTAAGGTTTGGATAAGGAGTAGTGTCTACACCGAGCTTCCTCACTACGTCTGAGCTCCTGACCATGTCTCGAAGGCTGACACGCCTCAGAGGAAACTCATTTCAGCAGCTTCTATCCTTGATCTCATTCTTTTGGTCACTACCCAAAACTCATGACAAAGAGTGAAGGTTGGGAAGTAGATAAATGGAAAGGTTTGTCTTCAGGCTCAGCTCCCTCCGTACGGCTGAACCCATCTGTCTGTCTGTCTGTCTCATGATCCAGTTCACGAACACAGAGATACTTGAACTCTCTCACTCCCCACTCAGATGGAGCAATCCACCGTCTTCTGACAGAGAGACATTCCTCAGACTCTCCTTTATCCGAGTGATTTTTTTTCTTGACAATGTTCACTTCTTTCAACTTCACTCTTTCCATGAGCGAAAAGTTAAAACTCCTGATTATATTATAAATGTTGCATATTATCTAAACATGAAGACTATAAAGACTGACTGAGGAAAGTTAAAGTCTTAAACCAAGAGACCCCGACTTGCAAGCAAAAGTTTTATTCAGACATTGAACAATTATCTGCAGAAGTACCAGTCTGTAATCTATCTTTCAAATGCAATGCCATGGCAGTATAAATAACTATAAAAGTAATTTGTTTTTTGAAGAAGTGTTGGAAGTGCTGGCTGGACCCAACTTTCGATGGACTTAGCAAGAAGCAAAGAAGTGGAGGTGATCCAGGCTAACAGCTACAGTGTCCCTGCCTGTCAGTCAAATTAATCACATCCTTAATTATGCAAAACTTGTAACCTTAAAGGGATATTTCAGTTTTTTTGAAGTGGGGTCGTATGAGTTTCAGTACACTATTGCTCCTGTTAGCCACAATGCGTGCCGGTGACCTCTTCCCCTTTAATGAGAAAATTCCCAGAGGACTTGCAGGCAAGCTAGGCTATTTTCTCTGGGGACAGGGGCCTCCTGTTTGCGTAATTTCGCTAAAGTTGAGAAAATATGGTCCAGGAAGTCATCACGGTGCAAATGCATGAACCAGTAGAAAAAATTGGAGCTATTCAGTTTGCCGTCAGAAACCCCCTTTGTTTTGTTTTGGCACTATTTTCAGACGCACCTCAAAGACCGGTGTTCTTCCACTGCATGAGCACGGATACACGCCGATCAGCTGTTTGGATCAACAAGCACGTAGCAGGATCAAGTAGCGGTATCGGTCTTTAGAGTGAATTAAAGTCACTTTTCTGCACATTTAAAAGATGGGATGTACCTGTCTTTATCCCGGCTGTTCAAACAAGCAAACCTCCTGTAAGGCAGGGAACTCTGGATGATGAGTGATGCAGACTGGAGCCGTATGTGAGCCGCTGGTATCCTCTGATTCAGAAAGGTCCTGAAGTATTGTTGTCACTAAGTCCCTCTCCTGACAGCAGAAGCTCTCTGGGTTCGTTGGCATGGGCTCACAGTTTACACACCGGCACCACCAGGTAACGTGGGATCTCTCCTGCTCACTCGTTAGCACAGAACTTTCTCCCCTCTCTTCTTCGTTGGTACGTTGGGTCTGCATCTGGAGTTCTTCCTCTGTAAACTCTGGTTCATAGAGGTATCCTCTTGTGTCCACAGTAAACGGCATGTCATCGTCGCTGTCAGAATCACTCATTTTTGCAGTTTGTAGTTTTTGTTCCTTAAAGTGTCTGCTAAAAATGCTACGTGCTTGTTGATCCAAACAGCTGATCGGTGTGTATCCGTGCTCATGCAGCGGAAGAACACCGGTCTGCGAGGTGCGTCTGAAAATAGTGCCAAAGCAAAACAAAGGGGGTTTCTGACGGCAAACTGAATAGCTCCATTTTTTTTACTGGTTCATGCATTTGCACCGTGATGAGATCCTGGACCATATTTTCTCAACTTTAGCGAAATTACACAAAATAGGAGGCCCCGTCTGCAGAGAAAATAGCCTAGCTTGCCGGTTGGTCCTCTGGGAATTTTTTCATTAGACCGTAGACCGGGGAAGAGCTCACCGGCACGCATTGTGGCTTGCAGGAGCAATAGTGTACTGTAACTCATACAACCCCACTTCAAAAAAACTGAAATATCCCTTTAATGAAAAGATTCCCAGAGGACTTGCAGGCAAGCTAGGCTATTTTCTCTGGGGACGGTGGCCTCCCTTTTTGGGTAATTTCGCTAAAGTTGAGAAAATATGGTCCAGGCACTCATCACGGTGCAAATGCATGCACCAGTAGAAAAAAATGGAGCTTTTCAGTTTGCCGTCAGAAACCCCCTTTGTTGTGGCAATATTTTCGGACGCACCTCGTAGACCTGTGTTCTTCCGCTGCATGAGCACAGATACTTCTTAACTACTGAATAATGAAAACATTCACCCCCCGTACAGTGTGTGCCAATTAGTTATTCAGACTAAAATGTATTTTCTAAACACGCTGTAAACATGTTTATTTCTGCTGCAAAGATCGTCTTTTTTGAATGGGTGTGTGTGGGGGGTTTGGATTTTTTGGGGCCAGCCTCTAGTGGACACTGGAGGAATTGCAGTTTTAGAATTTTTATATCAGCTTCATAATAAGCAACATAATGAATGGTTGAAGAGTATAAACAGATGTTTTTGGACTGTCATGATCCTTGTATCTACACCCACCGGACGAGGGTGGTGATAAATCCAGAAACATCTAATAATAGAGACAAAGTCCTTGTTAGCCAGAATAATCCACCAACCTGACTGTGACCTTTTTTTAAAGAGGAACTTCTCTGAAAACAAATATCTGTTTTTAGCAACAATCAACAGAGCAGCGTTTTTTCAGCCTGACCACAGAAGTGTTCAAACTCCTCAAACTGCAGTGACTCATGAGTCAGGGGCTTGTTAAGTCGACAGAGCTGTTTATAACTCACACCCACCGCCATTCACACAAACATACAGAGGCTAAACCTCCAACAGCTCTTCATTCACATTCAAACAAACACTCCTTCACATCAGTTCACTGAGGAGGAGAATAACAACGGACAGGTTATAAAAATAAAACTCACTCTGAAGTGTCTGTATCTTTTTTATCATTTTCAGGCAACCTATCGTCCGTTCCTGCGGCAGATCCTGGAGGAAGTCTTCCACCCGGACAGACCAGAGTGTCCAGACATCGAGCACATGTCCGGGGGCCTGACAGACCTGCTGAAGACCGGCTTCAGCATGTTTATGAAGGTCAGACCCCACACACACAGATACACACACACACACAATACACACACACACACGTTTGTATGTAATGAGGTCAGCTCTGTCACATCCTCACCCAGCCTGTGCCAACCTCAAGCTGTGGACAACAAAGTGCTGTCTCCCACTGCTTGAGCTTGACCTGATTTGACAGTTTGCTGAGTTTCATATCTGCACTGAAACAGAAAGTGATGTTCTTGTAATTCTCTTGTAATTAATCAATCAATCCTTATAAAGTGCCAAATCCCAACAAACGTTATCCTCAGACTCTTTCCAAACAGAGCAGGTCTAGACCGTACTCTGTGTTCTATTATTAACAAAGACCCAACATCAAGACAGGATCAGATCCAGTCCCATCTCACAGACAGGACTCCGTCTGATCTCATCTTAATCCACCATGAGCAGAGCACTTTGCAGCATTTAGCAAGTTACAGTGGCAAGGACAAACTTCCTTTAACAGGTAGAAACCTCCAGCAGGACCAGACTCATGTTAGACACACATCTGCTGAGACCGTGTTGGAGAGAGGGATAGAGGAAGATGAAGAGAGAGAGATAGAGGAAGATGAAGAGAGAGAGAGAGAGATGATAGAGGCGGGCCTTTAGCATTTTTACTAACCGATACAGGGTGCCTGCCCGTCAATCAAGTCAGCTGTGCCTCTATTTAGAGATAACATATATGTTTAATATCTTCAAATATCCTGAAGATGAAAAGATTGTCTGTTTTGAATGGGTGTGTATGTGGTTTCCAGTGTTTCTGCAGCCAGCCTCTAGTGGACACTTATAGAAGTGCAGTTTTTAACACCTCCGCATTGGCTTCATACTTTAAGACCAGAGGTTGCAGCTTGTTAACACCAGCTTAGTGCAGTTTTCAGAGACACACTCTTACAGTTTGTATCCGTGCTCGAATAGAAAGACTTTATTAATCTAACCCATATTTCACCTTTGAAACACGCAGCTGGACGTGCAGAGAATGAAAAACTTTCACAGTAATTATATACAGAGTATGTTGTTAATAAGCTGTTTGACTGATTACTGAAGAACCTCTCAGTCATCCGTTGAATTATTCATTTACTCTGTCGCAGCGGTGTTTGTCTAAGTTTCCACAGCGTCAGGAGGAGACACAAAGACCTGGATTTTTTGGGGTTTTATTAATACTTTGACCAAACTGGTTTTCCTGTGTCGTCTCTGAGGGTAATGTATATCCACCGCAGAGCAGATCACTATCCTCGCTCTGATTATTACACATCTGGACCTGCTTAAAGCGATGATCACTCGAGGGGAGGAATTACACTGGTTGTGTAACTGTGGCCTGGTTTTTCACAAATTAGAAGTTTGGGCCCTTAAACCTCAAACTCAGACAGACTGTAACCCTGAACGTGGAGCTTTCAGTAGGAGGGTGCTGCTCACTCTTTATGCAATAAAACTACCAAATAAAAACTCTATTTTTAACCCTAGAGCCCCCTGTGTGCTCTGTGTTGTTTAACTCACTCAGCCTGCAGGCCTGGATATGACAAAGTGAGAGCTGTGCACCTTTAGCTGTCTGTGACCACACTGTGCGTGTTTGTGTTTGTGTCTGCTGTCCCACATTCAGTCTTTGTTTACAGAGAGGTCTGATGATTCTGCACTTTGAGTCACAGCTGTGAAGCGTTTGAAACATTTGTTTGCATCAAACTCAAAATAAGATATCTCATCTGTGTGCAGTTTTATTAAATGTACATCATAAAGATCAGGAAATATCTGCATGAAGTTTTATGTGCAACATTCACAGCATCGTTATACTTCATCTGCAGCTGCTTCGTCTCACCAACACCAACGTCATCACATTATATAAGTCCTGCAGTCATAAGTCATCTCATATGTACGGAACATCATTTACAGTTTTCTTGTGAGGGCGGTTGGCAGCGTGTCTCACACTCCAGGTGTGAAACTCAATGTCTTACCTCATCTAAAGAAAGTTATGTTGCAAATGCAACATGAAGTTCCAAGAGGTTCATCCAGCTCGTCAAATCAGAGGAGTTTGTCTTCCTTCTTCTTCTTAGGTTGAGCAGTTTTTGTGGCAGCCTCACATCGAGCCAAGCGAGATGACGTCCATTTTATATACAGTCTATGGTATGCACATGAAAGAGAGGAGAAGTGTGCTTTCCCTGCCTCAGACCTGGCTGAATATTACACGCCATATTACAGGGTCACTCTTTAAACTGAGCGTGCCCAGTAGGGGAGAACGGGGTTGGTTGTCACACGGGTTGGTTGGCACACTCGTTATATCTCGCCACCAGAGGGCACTGTCTCTCAAATTGGGGTATAGACATTTCCAGAATTAGGATCAGAGCTCACCTACATAGTCTTCTCTGGAGTAAGACAGCTGAACTTGAGGTGAGAGGACTTTTTGTGTTTTTCATGTCAAATTGTAAATATTCAGCTCCTCAGTATTTTTCTTCTAGGCTTTTAAACGATGGGTTTATAACAAAACAAGTGTTACCCTTACAAAGTGTGAGGGGAAAGCTATAGTTTAGATTTTTATTAGCTAGCTAACTAGTTGTTAGATGGTTGTTCGCCTTGATGCTAGAAAAAAATTCCAGTTGGGGTTGGTCGTCATATTCTCTTTGGGGTTGGTTGTCACATGTAACAACCAACCCCTATGTTGGTAAAATCATGCATGGTGAAATGAGTTGGAGTGCTCAGACCCTACATTTACCATCACTGTAACTCAGACAGTGACTGCATGTAGCCTAGTTGAGTCGGCCATTATTGTTCGGCCTATTTGTTTTGTTCTTTATGTTGTTATATAGGCTGGACTAAAGATGTGTTTCCTGTTCATGTTGCTCATTTTATGTTAAAATGCATTAAGTTATGTAGGCCTATCACTTGTCAGTGCAATTAAACTTTCAAATGTAGTTCTGCCTTCTTGCCTTTTTCAAAAAAAAATTCCCATTAAAATACCATTGTGACAACCAACCCCATAGTGTGTGACAACCAAACCCATAGTGTGACAACCAACCCCATAGTGTGTGACAACCAACCCCATAGTGTGTCACAACCAATCCCATAGTGTGTGACAACCAACCCCACAGTGTGTGACAACCAACCCCACAGTGTGTGACAACCAACCCCATAGTGTGTGACAACCAACCCCATAGTGTGTGACAACCAACCCTGTGTTGGGGTTGGTTGTCACAATGTGTCAGAGTGTCTTTGATAGTTAATTGCCTCTTTGTTACAATGAGTTGGAAAATGAGAGGGATACACATTTCAAGCCAACACCTTAAGCTTCAATTTAATGTAGGAATGACTATTGAAAGATGTTTTGATGTGTGACAACCAACCCCGTTCTCCCCTACTTATGGTCTTGTTTACCTACATAGTGGGAAAATGAGGGTGTGAGACAATGATGTAAGGACTGTGTAAACACAAAACAAGGTAAAGGAAAAATGCAACAATGGATGATTTCATTCATCTGAAGTGAAACAAAGACAACAAGCAACAGATGTGCCTGAATGTAGATACTGGAAACATAATCTTATTCAGAAGGTGTTGAAAACACATACCTCATTTTTTCAGTGTTTTTCTAAGTCCATTATTTTCAAATTAAACTGTTTTTGAATTAAAAGAAGATTTTCACTTCATCTATATTCAGAGCATTACGGTAATTAAGCTGTAAAGTGTTAAAGGTTGATCTTTGTCTGGAGAGAACATCTGCATCCGGATCCGACCAGTTCAAACCCCCGCTGTGTTACTCGATAACTCCCTCAGTGGATCTGTGCTTTCTAAGACTCTAAAGTCATGAAGTGCGTGATAGTAGAAATAGTCCAAGTGTTTCATCACGGGACACATAAAGATGTTTCCCTCCGCTTCATGTTCACTCAGCAGCACATTTCTCACACCTCCTCCAGCACGTCCTCCCCGTCTGTCCCATGGCCGAACACATGGTCCAGACGCCGGGAGCTGCAGTGTGTGTCTGGATCCAGCACACATGTAGGTGCTGATCCACTCGCACATGGAGCAACAGCGTCTGTGATGAAGAGTCAGAGGAATCCGTCTCATGGAAATAAATAAAACATGAGCAGAATAAAGCAGAAAACATTTGTTCTCACATTTTTTATCACTAAACACATGTTGAATCATCCTCGACACGCTTCCCCTCAGCCTGCCGGAGCTTCACGTGGACTGCCACCCTCGCCTCGGGTCCGCCCCCTGCAGCTCTGATTGCTGGGTTAACATTCAAAGGATGAATAGGTGGTCTGAAAGCCCTTCACCAGCCAATAGGAAGCAGCTATTATCCCTCAGCAGCCAATCAGGAGCTGCAGGCGTTTCCCCTGCTGCTGCCCTGTAGTGACAGTTCATCATGTTTTTGCTGTGCTGGCGATGTTTGAATCAAAGAGGGTGTGTGTAAATGCGTGCGTACAGCTCCTTATTGCTTTCCACGTGTCAGCCGTCATAACACCAGAGTGATAAGACGACACCATTAAGCCTTGTTTGTCTGAATGCACTCTCATCTGTATCACCACAACCTCCCAGGTGTCCAGCCGAGCAGTGACTCAGCTCCCAGACGGAGACAGAGAGCAGCACAGATAATCACATGGGGAGGAAATGATTAAGTGTTCCCTGCTCTAAGTGGATGGAGTGTGTTGTTTATCAGACTGAGCTATAATAACAGAATCAACACATAAGGCAGCCTAAAAATACTCCCACCAATCACAATGTTCTGTTCTGACTCCAGGTGAGCCGTCCTCATCCCAGCGACAACCCACTGCTCTTCCTCTTCCTGGTGGGCGGAGTCACGCCCTCAGAGCTGCGGCTGATCAAAGAAGTTGTTTCTGCGCACAAACCAGGGACTCAGGTGAGTGGAGAAGAGAGGGAACACAACCATTTTCACATTTTAAGTCCTGGGGATTTCAACTGTGATCTTCAGCTCTGTTTGTTTCACTAAAACTCTTTTTGCACAAGATCAAAACTCATGAAAATGTATCCACATATGCAGACAAGTGAATTATTATAACCTTTATTTAACCAGGAAATGCTCATTTAGATTAAAAATCTCTTTTCCAAGAGAGTCCTGGCCAAGATAGGCAGCAGCACAGTTACAGAGTTTATTTTACAATAGACATAACAGCAGACGCATACAACAGCTACACAACAGGTACCTCCAGAAAAACAGACATTTAAATAAAACATCTACAGACAGATGCTTCAGCCTCCAAGTCGTTTCAGGACCGCTTAAAAGCATTCAAAGATATCATGTCAGACAGTTTTAGATCCTTTTGTAAAGCATTCCAGGTCGAGGGAGCAGAAAACCTGAAGGCCTTTTTCTTTCCAAGTTCAGTCCTGACCCTCTGAATGCAAACAGCAAAGTTTTCCAAGACAGTCCGGCTGCAGACCTCCACTCTCAGCCGACTCTCTTGCAGTCTCCACTCTGAGATCCCCTCCAACGTCAGAAGGAAGTGACGTCAGGGTTAAGAGAGTGGAGGTCTGCAGCTGGACCCCTCATGGTGTTTCTGTGATTTGATTACCTTGGTCAACCTGATTCCTCAATAGTGTTACATTGAAAAAACAAAGTATAAAATGCACGTCATCAATAACACAACATAAATTGGTGGGCACCTCCGTTTGGTGTAATGATCTCAACCGTTTTCATTTCCTCCAGAGAGAGAGAGAGAGAGAGAGAGAGAGAAAGAGAGAGAAAGAGAGAGAGACACAATTGTTTCATTTACACTCTGAGGAGTGAGATTTACTTGAAAAGCTCTCATGTTCTCTGAGAGATGCTGAACTTTAAAACCTCATTCCAAAAAACACAAATTCAATAGAGAGACTGTGTTCTCGGAAAAGAAGGGCCGCTGAGTGGAGTCACACATGATGAAAGGATCAGAGACAACATGAGGACAGACTCTGCTGACACATTTAGGTGACCCTCATGGGGACTGGGTGCAGGTTTATGAACCTTCCCCCCTTCAGACAGATTTCTGAGCGGGTGAACGAACACGAGGGCTGACCTACATTCACAGATCAGGTGCAGAGGTGAGAACAGCATCTGATCATCACATGGATTCTGTCTGTGTGAATTAAGTGTTAATTACACAGAGTCCACAGTGACAAGCAGAACATGCAGATGAGAGGAAGAGGAGGAAGAGGAGGAAGAGGAGGAAAAGGAGGAGGAAGAGGGGGTCAGACTAGGTCTTAATAAAAGGCTTTGAGGCAATGAGAGGCCTGACCACCATCAAAGCTCTCCGTCTGTAATCAGGAAGTCGGCATCAAGACAAGCTTAGACAAAAACCTTCAGGCCCACACACACACTGACCTCAGCTCACACACTCTCTCCTCGTACTGTAAAACCCATGAAGGCCGACGTCTGAGGAGCAGACGCTGATGAACGGTTACCAACCTCTGCTCTGCTTTCAGGCTTAATTCCTCTTAATAGTTCCGACACTGCCACGAAAAACACACCCTCTGCCAGTTTGAGATGCTGACCCGGAGTTAAGGCAACACGCCGCAGGAACAGAGCGGCCCGGTTATACAACACGAGGAGGCCGAGGCTCTGATTTAAAGTAGAAAGCTTTCAGACAGTGAAAACATCTGTGTCAGTTTAAGATATACGAACAGATAGAAAAATCATGTGATTTAAAGCATCTGACTTTTTATATAACTGGTGCATACCGTACTCCAGAGACTCTCAGAGACTGGACCATGACCCCCTCTCATATCTGCAGTTAAGGCTGCCAACTACTAAAAAAACTTACATGAACAACTTCTAAAAGACTCAAATCTGACACTAACAGTCTAAAAACAACATTTGGGATCATGCACGGTCACTGATTTGCAAGACTAGATTTACATACCCTAAGAGATTATTTCCCATCCTGCACCAGGACTGGAGATTATCATAAATTATTACCCGTCTCTCTTACTGATCTTCCGGCTGTGTAAGATGCTTGATTCTGATTGGTCCAAACCCCTTGACGATGGTTATTAACTTTCACTAGCATGAGCAACGCCCAGAGTCAAACTGATCACACGTCATGTCAAATCAATCCACGGAAAAGAGTTCAGACACATTTAGCTTCTGCTTGTTGACACCACAGACCGTAAGGTGAGGTAAAACTGTTAGCTTCCTTTAGCATGCTAAATTAGCAGGCTACAGATGTCTTAATGTAGTTCACAGGTAGCTGGTTCACTAAGTACCCAACAGAACACCCTGTAACTTCAGCTGTTATTTTAGAATACCTACAAGTTTCCAGGTCCAGAGTCCTTAACCTTGTTTGAAAAGGCCCAGAATAGTTCTCAGTGCAGGACCGTGAAGGATGCACCAAATATGAACATTTAAAGCTCATTCCTAAACCACTCAAGACCTCGTTTGAGGAGCTGCGTCTTCAAAGACCCAAGGAAAGCACTTAAGGACCCTTTGACTTCAGACGGCCTTGTTGCTCCGCTGTGATGTAATCCGTCTTGAAATGCGTCCTTCAGCTCAAGTTTTTATTTCTGCAGAGTTTTTATAACTCATGTTTGGTCTTTGAGGAAGCTCTGCTGTCTGTTATCAAAGTTTAAATCAATGAAGTTCACTGTTAGCTTGTTACAGGACCAAAAACTTGAGTTAAAAACAACATGCATGCATTTTATTTAACTTATTTGAATCTCAAGATTCAGACTGACTTGTGACTTTTGTTATTACAGTGTTTGAAGAATTAAATTGCATTAGAAGGCCCAAGTCTAATGCAGCAGTTAATGAGACAATTGCAAAATCATTTAAAGATGCATTTTCAAACAAACAAAAAAAACAGCAACTGTGATCACTCGTTCCTTTAACCTGCAGAAATATCTTCCTTTCTTCACCAAAGTTTTTGTGGTCAAATCGACCTTTACAGTCAAACCTTCCCTCCTTGTACACCTGAGTCATTTGTTTTCCTGCACAGTAACTAAAGCCTTCTTCAGGCGTGCATGGAATCACTTTACACAGTTTAATGTTTGCTTTGAAAGGGATTGATCGTGACTACTTCCCCCAAGTAGCTCCAATCTTTGTCCAAAATAGGCTAAACACACAACTCCAGGCTCATTCCTGACGCATGACTTTGCCCTCAGAGAGATTTTTTACGCACGGAGGATGGATTTTAGTTCAAGTGTCACCTTAAAAAGCTATTTTGGGTCAAACCTGGAAAACAAGCACGGTCTTTATCTCCTCATGGGTTTGATTAAATCAAAATCATAAAGATAACCAGCTGCTAAAGGAGCAGGTTCGTGCACCTGTTGATTCCACCCCGCCGCTCGTGTCTGCTTCACTCCCGAGTGTCGGGTTACACACTGAGACCTATTTTAACCTTAATGACTGTGTTGTGCTCCGCTGCAGGTGCTGGTTTTGTCAACCAGATTACTGCGGCCGACCGATATCCCCGAGCTGCTCTTCACCACACAGAGACTGCTGCCGGATATCGGCGTCTGAAACTCCAAAGACACGTGGAAACACACACGCAGGCTCACGTGGAAGGCCACACACGACACCTCTGACGTTTCAGCACCTCATCAGCAGTGTGTCTCGCTCCGGTAACGAGATTCAGTGATGATGGATGTAACTGAAACGAAGCAACATTCCTCGGATGAATTAGATTCTAAAGTGTGATATTAAAGATTTAAAAGTGAGTTTGAAAATGGAAGACTGAAATTATCCTGCTTCTGTTATCTGGTGAGCTGGAAGAAAGGGACACGCTGTGTTTGAATCAATGTAAAAACAATAAAATAAATGACTTGCAGACTCAGTCGGGATGCTGTCTTTTGTTCGTACATACACTACATTGGTTTTTACTGCCTTAAGTTGTACTTGTTGAACTTTTTCCTGCTGGTCATGAGGCATTTTTTGACCAGAGGAACTTTACCCTGGAACTACGTGCGTTTCAACCGGTGGACCCAGGGTCTAAATTTAGTTCAGGGGTAGATAATCTCCCCCCCTAAAAAGCCCCTGCTAGGGGAGTAGTACTTTTCAAAAGTCCCGGGACTTTCGAGGGGCAGGGCCTGCAATGCTGAACGTGTCTGATTGGTAGATTAATCACAGTGTTTTTATTCCGCCCGCCGTCCACAATAACATCACACACATCTGTGATTCACTTGATTTCTCTTTCTTTCATTAGTTTTTATTTGTTCTATCTTTTTTGTATGTGTGTGTACTTTTCAAAAGAAGAAGCTGTGATTCTCTTGATTTAGCAGCTTGTAACAGTAGTCTTCTCTCAGCCCACCGTGAATGCGTCTCTCCCGGTGTTACGGTTTTAAAAGTGACCCTGTAAACTGGAGACCTTCAGCTGAACGTGTCAGTGTTTGTGGAGTTTACACAGCTGTTGAAACACAGAGGGAGTTCCTGGGAATGCAAACTAGTTTAGTTTTTATTAAGATTTCAAAATATCCTCATAAGATATTTAATGATCGTCTAAAGATGTTTATGAGGGATGCATCCGGCTGAAAGTCGGCAGTTCACAGGGTGGCTGTTTAAACCAAAACACCGGCCGATCTCTGCCACGGCTTTTTGAGTTCAAAAGGATTTTAAGGTCATGTTGAAACGTCTTTGCTACTCGCGCTTATCTCCTCTCACGTGTTGATTCAGTGAATCCATCTGTGATGAAATATAGCACCATCTACAGCGCCAGCTGAGTCTCTTCATGCTAACAGGCTAACTGTTGTGTTGCTCATAATGATCCCTGCCTGTCCGTCTGCTTCTGTGGTGTCATCTGTGATGAATGGCATTCGTCTTAGTTCTACTGCCCTCTACTGGTCTGGTGGTGTAGTGCATTTACCTTTTTCTTTACTCCATATGTCACTGGCCTGATTTGCACAATCTACCCGGGACTTCAGCCCACGGTCGAAACACAGACAACAATGGGGGCACAGGAACCTTTTAGTTCTGGGGAAAGTAGTTCGGAGTCCTCCGGATCAGATACACAAGACTTCTATTTTTGCCGGATGCCGGAGCACGACGCATCAATCTCAACAGAGCGGATGGAGCGAAACCAAAACAAAATGAAAACATCCGGTTAATTTTCAGAATAAAACACTCTGTGTTATCACCAGATCGTATTTCACTGAACTACATTAACAAACCGTCATGATGAGCGGAGCCAGGCCTGGAGTCAACAGGTCAGAGGTTTTCAGAGGACCACAAAGACAACATGGACGAGGAGAGGAGGAGGAGAATCCTTCATTCAGTGATTACTGCGGGGAAACCTCGGTCACATGACTCCACCTGTCCGGAGGTCCTGCTCCGTGCTGCGTTCTGAAAACACAACTGGTGGGTGTTGATGGACGAGAGAACACAGAGCCGGACCACAGCGGATTGGAGATGGTCCGTACATGGATCTGGTGGAGGTCTCGTGTTAGACTATCAACCTCTGCAGACGGGATCAGCTCCACCATATCTAGCTAACTTTAGGAAAGTTCGACCTGAACACTGTGGCTGTAAGTGGACGATCCTTCACTCTGCTGTTAGAAAGCCTGTTTGTTTTAGCTCTACGCTCAGACTCAGTGATGCACGAGTCCACTTAACTTTTGCCCAGAACTCCTTTCATAACTGCAGGAGAAACTCATCGCTGATTACTGAAAACAGCTGCTGGGATACCTTCAGTCGTGTTCAAGCTGACAATCCTGCATTGAGGAAAGCAAGAGGAAAATAAATTCAAACCTTGTTACATCAAAGCAGCTGGTCGAGCTGCAGCACAAAGCAATGAATGATCCTCAGTTTGACACAGATTCAGTTCATGTTTCATCCAAATGTATTAAACTGCGGAGCAGCAAGACGCTCAGCTAACGAGCTGCTGAATTCAGAAGAGAGTGTTTAATCCAGAATAATAACAGCTCTCTCCTCATTGTTTCATTTCAGAATCTGTCACCGTGCAGAGTTTCGTAACGTTGATTTTTTATCCACATCGAATCCTGACGGGAGACTTTTAGGTTTGACCAAATTTCTCTGCCCAAACGTTTAGTTACCTTCGTTCTCAGTTGTTAGCTGATTCCAGCAGGCTGTGTGAAAAGCAGGTCATGTGTGTGAGCTCATTACAATTGAAAGGCTCAACAGAGGAGAGTGTGCAGAGAATACACACTCTCTGTTAGCCTCAATTCACACCTCTACACATCATACGGAGAGAGGAGCGGAATAATTAACATGTAGTTTCACACCGTCTGCTGAGGCCCATAATCCGCTCACACCTAGAGCTCACCTAACACCCCACACACACACACACACACACACACACACTCTCTCTCTGCTTATTCTCTACATCATGAGTCAGCTCAGCTAATGAGCTCAGTAATTTCTCCTCCTGCACACCTGAACTCAGAGTGGATAACAACAGACTCTTATATTCTTCTAACCCTGAGAGACTGAAGGGTTTTCACATTTCATTATCTGTGCATCCTCGCCTCCTCTCTCCTTTGTCTTCCTTCCCTGATCTCTGCCTCCATCTTGAAGGAGGCTTAATAGAGGAGCTCTGAGCATGCATGCACATGGAGTATCCTCTGCAGAGTTCTTAACATTTGGATGATGAAAGAAGCGTGACACTCATCAACACTTTTCCTCTTGTCTTGCAGATATCTTGAAACACAGCTCTTAAAGGCGCAGCTTTTTGGTGTGTTACATTTGCTAAAAAATTGCTTTAAAGAAGCAGCTCTGGAGCATGAATGTCTCATTAGTTGGAAAACATTTTCTGTGCAGCCCTTTTGAGCCTGGTTTACACTTCTGCATTGATTCTTCAATGTAGTGGCCAACGCTGTCTTGAGCACTATATACTTGTGCATTGGAGTGTCTGCGTTGCTCTACAATACTCCACCCAACTTCTTGTTGGCAGTACGATTTCTACACTAGTCATATTGCTAGTTTCCAGTCCTGCTCTATTCTTGTTTGTGCAGAAGTTGAAGCTGACAAATGTTTAGCATCAGTTTAGCGATTACTGTAAAGAAGAAAAGAGAGGGCACGTCAGAGGATATGTTATATACGTTGATTCTGGATATATGATGCTAACCTGCAGCCCTGTCAGAGGTCTCTTTTGCATCATCTCCATGCATGGTTGCATTTTGAGGAGGTGCACGTCAGGCTGCATGTGCATGCTTCTGCACAGGTACAGAGCTTGCAGTGTAGATTCGACACAGAAGTATAAACAAGATTATATTTACATCCTGTGCAGCTATTTGCCTTCAGGTTACCTTATACATGCTGCACAGCTTTGCTTTTTTTAACTCAAACTGTAAATAGCCAAATAAATCCAAGACAGTCTGGCTGCAGACCTCCGCAGTCAGGCCCCGACCTCTGCAGAACTCCCACAGTCAAGGCCGGAAACACACGCAAAACGTTTCAAAATAAAATTGTGTTGAACTTCTGGTTTTAAAATTTCAGTTAATTTTTTCCTCTAATCCATAAAAAGGATGCAAGATGTTGGAAAATACAATATTGTGTTCACTTCCGGTATCTGGACGCAATGTACTAAGTGGGCGGGGCTTGTCTACCCAGGGTCTGTATATAATGTCAGAGAGTGTGTGTAGAGGTGTGTAGATGAACTTAAAAATACATAAGTTATTGAACAGTGTTACTTATTGACACTTAATGGGGGGCTGCCTTTTAGTGTTGTTGTTTTTGTTTTGTTTTATTTGATTTGGTTTCTGTCTCTTTTGTTGGAGGGGGGGGGCGTCTATTGTTTTTTGTTTGTTTGTTTTTTTGTTTTTTGTCATTTGTTTTTTAGTCTTTTGTTTTTTGTTGAAAGGGTCTTTTGACCAAAAATTGGCTGTGCTGTCTGTTGATAGCCCTTCAATATGTATGTATCAGTTATAGTGATTGCATTTCTTGTGATGAAGTCAATAAAAACTTAAATAACAAAAAAAGATATGCATGGAAAATGATCTCTACTGAGTGTGAAATAAATTTGAAGAAAACCAGCTCATAGTTTCTGCAGTTGGAACTTAAGGCTCTCTTCTTACAACTCATCTCAGCTGAAATATACCTTTTTAATATCCAGTATGCTGTTACCTCTTTACTCTCATTTTATTGAGACAGTAATGCAGTACTGGCTGCAAACTCTAGATAAAGTCAAACTTTTATCATTTTAGCTTAACCTTCACTTTAGAAAGCAAAAAACACACGGACTGAAAACTATGATAGAAGGAACTTTCTGTCAATGAACTTTATTATGACCTGGTCCAGCCTTAAACATCATGAGGGACCCATCACGTCTTGGACTCTCACAACAGGTCACACCATCGTTTGCAGCATTCAACTGCAGGCTTTGAGCTTCGTGAAATGATGGAATGATGAATCTACTACAGACAGAAATACTGTTACAGGTCAGATCCACTTAAACAAAGTTCTGATAAAACAGGATTAAATCACCCACACAGCAAAGTCTTTGTGTGCTGCTTCAGTTCACATTTTTTCCTTATGCCTTGAACGTCAGTGCAAGTATTCATCTTTATTACAAACTTTAACCGGATCTGCAAAACCTCTTTACAAACGCTTTTAACCAAGCTCAAAACTGCAAAGGCTCGTCCTCTATGAACCATACGCAGCTAACGCTAACGCTCATGTAGCACATTTGTGTAGCTATTTTAAAACAAAACAAAACATTGCACTGGTGTGAAATTCAGTAGTTTCATTAAATTCTAAAAAAAACTGAAACTGTGAAAAATGAAAAAATGTAAGTTTGGGATACAAAAACTTATTTTTTGGCTGTTTTTGATACTAACGAATAACCACCTGCTGTTGTCTCTATGCATAATCACTACAACTAATCATACTACACCCCGACCTGACTGCATAGGTGCATCACTGGGGGGGTCTGCAAAGGTAGGGGCCTGGCTGTGGAGGTCTGCAGCTGGACCCCTCTCAATAAATCTGTTGAAGTTCCAGGTCATAACTCTGTAAGATTTTGAAAAATTCCTGCTCAGCTGAGAACGATGAGACGTTAGCATGAACGCCAAACTTTGCTCTGCTGTGATGTTTTTAATATGAGGTGTCTGATTGAATAAGAAGAGCACAGAGCGCATTCTAATCTTGTGTTTTGATGATCCTCTGACTCGGACACTTGATATCCAGGATCCATTGATTAGGCTCTGGGTTGTAAATCAACTCCTCTCCAACATAAACACTCGATTATTAAAGCTTAATATGATTTTCTCCTCGTCCTCTTGGAGAAATCTCAGAGGAGGACTCATAAAAAACTAACATGAACTCTCTCAGGAAGGAGTCGACTCAGGCTTATTGTTTTTATCTGAATGATTTCCTGAGGTCAGAGATGGCGCTGAGGGACGGGCAGATGGATCTCAAACCTGAGAGGCAGCTGCACGGTCATGTTCCAGTGTGATTCATAAACTCTGTTATCAAAGCTTTGTTATAAGACATGATGCATCCAGGGGTCAGACTACCTGCTTCTCTGAGTCATCACCTGAAGAGCAGCAGAGACCTGCAGGCCAGGAGCTCACATGGACTCAACAAGTGAAGGTTTGTCATCTTTTAAACACACGTGAATAAAAACAGAGACATTCTCAAATTCATCATCATTTTATTGTGAATTTATAACAAATAAATAATAACAATATGCCCTTTGGAGTTTTTTTTTTTAAGTGCATCAGTGATAAACAGCCACATGCTACATCCTGTGTCTGCTCCTCCAGTCAGTCTGGATCAAACACACAGACTCAGTTTGTGCACACACACACACCTGCACAGCGCCCCTCGATTGGCTGACATAATAACACCAGCGTTTAACGTGCAGCTGGAACAAAGCACGACACAATGGCAGCTTTAAATACGCAGCAGAGTCCGTCAGAGCAGCAGCTACCAGGAAACCAACGGTTACTGTTCTTCAATTTATGCTCACAGAGTCTGAGCTTCAGTCCGCCTCGGGTGTCGTTTCTCCTCCTGAACCTCCTCCTCCTCCACCGCACACACGATACCAGACACCACCTGCAGCTGTGAGGACTTCTCCTCTGAAAGGAATCCTCCTCCTGCAGCTTCTTCTGTCAAATTCACACCTGCCCTCACGCAGACAGGCGGCTGCAGGACGTAGAAGAAGGAGCATAGATCTCCTCTGTCCTTCCTCCTTTAATGCTTTCTTTCTCTCACTGGTCTCTCTGGACCATGTTCAGGTTCTCCTCTTCACACGGAGGTGACAGTCCGGACTTTGGCAGACAGCGCCTGCTTGAATCTCCTCTTCAGGTCCTGCATGTTTGGAGACTTGGGTCTGGGGATGAGGGGGGAGCGTCTCTTCTCTGTGGCGGTGCTGGCAGAGTTCTGATGTGAGGACGAGGAGGAGTTGGAGACGGGCGGCGGCGGCTGCTTGGCGAGCTGGCAGCACAGTCGGTGGAACGCTTGGTGCACCTGGCTGTAGTCCTCGCTGGCTGAGACTTCAAAGAAGGAGCAGCCGAGTGTTCCTGCCAGCAGGGGGCCCTGCTGGGAGTCCACCCGCCTCAGGTGCAGCAGGTCAGCCTTGTTGGCGAGCAGGATCACGGGTGGCATGTTGGCCCCGCCCGCACGGACGACCAGCTGGTGCAACTGATCGATCAGATCGAAGCTGCGGCGGTCGGTCACAGAGTAAACAAGGACCACCGCGTCCGCCCACTGGATGGAGCAGGTCACATGGTCGGGGAGGCTGACGCCGTTATCGGTCATCTGAGGAGGAGAGGAGGAGAGAGAGGCTTAGTACGACCAAGGACACTCACTTTCATGACACTAAAACAAAATATCTTCTACTTTTTTATAATCGATGAAGCAGAAATGTCAACTTTTGTTGGTTTCAGCCTCTTTAATTCTTGCATTTTTCTTATTTAATACACTGCATTAAGAGTTCTGCTTCTGCAACAGCTTGTTGCATAAAACAGCATTTAGACGACGTCACTATTTGCTCAATCATAATTTACATTTTCAGATTTTTTTTCTCACTTTCTGAACAAAATGAGTGCTTGATTGAGTAAATGTGTCATCAGTTGCAGCCTGGAGTCACATAACCTGTCTTTAACTGCAGAACGGATCAGGATTCAGGCCAGACTAAATGCTCCCTAAGTGTGTGTGTGTGTGTGTGTGTGTGTGGGTGTGCTGTTTCATAATGTCAAGAGCGCTGAGGGAGGGAGGCAGACAGCAGCTCTAAAGTTTCCCCTCCTGAACAGAGGTGTGGGTGATTGAGGAGTCTGGACCAGGATCAGGGTATCATTTACTCTGGCCTCAGACATCCATTAAACCATTAGACTAAACGGGAGATTAGACAGCCAGACTGAAGGGCTGCCTACACACACACATCAGTGTGTTTGGACTTGTGCCCAGCAGAGGGAGGTTTGCGCAGCCAGACAGTGATTTATATTTCTTTATGCTAGATTCTCTTCATCATTAGGACATTAAGAGGACACAAGGATGAAACATATCTTACCTCCACACCGGGAGTGTCCTGAACTTGGATGGTCACCTGCTCTGAGTCCACCTGGACCTCTCTAGAGTACAGATTACCTGCACACGGAAGAAGAATTCAACTGTTAATACTCATTATTTGATATTTTAGGAGGCAGCATTTGCAAACTACTGCTCGGAAATGTAACTCACCAGCATTTCTCTCATAGTCTCCGATGAATCGCCTCGTTAGGAATCTCACCACGAGAGCTGGAATAAAGAAAACCTTATTTAATTCATTGTTTAACCGAATATAAAAACATGTTAATCCCACATTGAAGCATCTAAAAAGAGATGTTTTGATCATGTTCTCACCTGTTTTGCCCACTCCACTGCCTCCTATCACTGCCATCTTTATAACCCTGTTAGGGACTGAGGACTCCGGAGCAGGACACTCCGCGATGGTCGTCATGTTCTGGATCAGACGCATTTCTCCTTTTATTATCACAAGCTCCAAAGATGCAGAAAAATAACTTCCAACTCCTTTAATTCAGGCAAAGATCAAAAGTAAATCCTTATCAGCTCCGGGGATTCTTCAGTGGTTGTTGAATAATCAGAACAGCTGTGGATGAGAGGAGAAAGAAGCTGCTGCTGCTGCGCGCTGAATGAATCCTGTTTAGAGGAGCGCGCAGCTTTTATAGCGCTCCAGCGGTGGACGCTTCTGATTGGACGCTGCTGATCCCCCCCACCTCGTGCGCCTCCGCCTACACGTGGATATGAAAGCTATACACACACACACACGCACACGCACGCACGCACGCACACACAGGCTGGAAGAAAAGCTGCAGCGACAGGTGGGACCTCCGGCTGGGTGTCCTGAATACACGGAGGCTGCTGGAGGAGAGGAGAGGAGAGAAGAGAAGAGAAGAGAAGAGAAGAGAAGAGAAGAGGAGAGGAGAGGAGAGGAGAGGAGAGAAAAGGAGAGAAGAGGAGAGAAGAGAAAAGGAGAGAAGAGGAGAGAAGAGAAAAGTAGAGAAGAGGAGAGAAGAGAAAAGTAGAGGAGAGAAGAGAAGAGGAGAGGAGAGGAGAGGAGAGAAGAGGAGGAGAGGATAGAAGAGAAGAGAAGAGAAGAGAAGAGAAGAGAAGAGGAGAGAAGAGAAGAGAAGAGAAGAGAAGAGAAGAGAAGAGAAGAGGAGAGGAGAGGAGAGGAGAGGAGAGGAGAGGAGAGGAGGATTCTGCGCTGACCTGACAGCTGCTGGGAATATTTTCCATAACAAACATGCATGTGGTCAAATTCAATCGTACATCACTGAGTTTAACTTTTAAATATGATTAATATTTATAATATTTATAATCATGTTTTTATTATTCCCATGTTAAAACTTCACAAGATACAGCCACAAAAATGCAAACAACTGCATTTTTCTCGTCTTATTTGTCTTGACCTCATTCTGAAATATTTGACCACATTATCGTTTGATGAAAGAGTATCAGGGCCAGGAAGGATTGTTATTTTTTTTACTTTATATGTCAAAATGATGAGAATAAAGTCGGAATAAAGGAAAACAATCAGAGGAGGAAGCTTTTTGACCTGTGAGATGATTTTTTATTTAGTCAGTAAAACGACTGAAATGAACGCTGATGCCTCCTTAAGACCTACAAACACACACCAGATCATCTGGACCAGGGGTTCCTAAAGTGTGGGTCGGGACCCCCTGGGGGGTCGCGAGACATAAATGAAGGGTTGTGAGATGTCTTCCAGGATGTTTTCTTTTTCTTAATTGTCTAAAATTAGTGCATTTGACCCATTATAGTAAAAAATATGGACAAAAATAGTAGCTAAACTTTAAATAAAACCTGGAGAATAGAAAGTGTAATGAGTTTTCTTCCTTTCTTGTTGCCAGATGACTCCTAAGTTTACGGTAATAGAACAGTGAATTATCAAAAGCATCAGTAGCAGCAGGTTAATTCATAACGGCACAGGAAACACAGACACATGCTCATATAGGTAGGGTCACTTTCTGCAGACCAGCCAAATGAAGCCACATTAAATCACTTTGAGGGACAGTGGGGGTCCCGAGTCTTTGGTATCTATATTTTTGAGGTCGCGGGCTGAAAAGTTTGGGAATCCCTGATCTGGACAACGATTGGTTATTATTTTATAGTTAAAAAAATATGCCTTTAACAGCTTCCAACATGTAAACAGTCTCAGCAGATGTGTGTCTAACATGAGTCTGGTCCTGCTGGAGGTTTCTGCCTGTTAAAGGAAGTTTGTCCTTGCCACTGTAACTTGCTAAATGCTGCAAAGTGCTCTGCTCATGGTGGATTAAGATGAGATCAGACTGAGTCCTGTCTGTAAGATGGAATTGGATCTGATCCTGTCTTGATGTTGGGTCTTTGTTAATAATATATGTTGTGATTTGGCTCTGTATAAATAACACTCAGAATGGCTGTTAAAGAAAGCATGTAGAGATTTCACAGGAGCTTTAATTCTCAATACTTTCACTAAGGATACAGTTTTTATTATCTGATATATTAAGGGTAGATGGGAATATTTTATCAGATACAACAAGCTGACGAGAGAGTAAAGATGGCATGACCGGTGTGGATGTTTCTCCCTGTTTCAGAGGATAACAGGATTGCAAATTTCAAAACATGAGCTGCAAGTGTTCAGAGAAGATGAAAAACACAACAAATATAAGTCACCTGCAAATGTCAACATCAAAATAAAGATGTATAAAAAAGTTTCAAAGCTGCAGTAGACATGACTGATTAGCACCTAAAACTGGCGCATGCTGCAGAAATGATTCAACAATTAAAGCTCAAACAACCACCCTGTTCAGCAGCTAATATTTGGAACAGTACCCTGTCAATCAATCAATCATCAATCAATCTTTATTTGTATAGCTCCAAATCACAACAAACGTTATCTCAAGACGCTTTTACAAACAGAGCAGGTCTAGACCACTCTATGTCAAATTATGACCAGAGACCCAACTTCAAGACAGGGTAAGACTCAGTCTGACCCCACCTTAATCCACCATGAGCATTGCACCTCACAGTATTTAGCTAGTTACAGCGGTGAGGAAAAACTTCCTTTAACAGGCAGAAACCTCGAGCAGAACCAGACTCATGTTAGACAGACATCTGCTAAGACCGAGTTGGGTCTGGAAAGAGGGATAGAGGAGAGTAAGAGAGAGAGGGAGCGGCGATAGTGACGAGTAGTAGTGGCTGTTGCCACTGGAGTCCAGCATGTCCGTATCAGCTGGAGTCTGGAACGTCCACAGCAGGAGGATGCCTACGGCAGCTCAGAGGAACCTACGAGACAAGGGAGCTCAGGGACTCCAGAAAGGTCTATGGTTAGTAACTTTAATGGGACAGGCAGGGTTAAAGTATGATGTGATCTCTACACAATCACGGTCTGATCCACAACAATGTCAGGGACACAAGTTTGACCATAGAAAGACGGACTTATGACATTAGTGTGCTGGAACGATCAGCTGGACCCTCAGCCTCCCATAAAGCCACACAGCACTGTGGTTCTTTCAGTGATTGAGACCCTGAAACATGAAGCTGGTTTTATTTTGAGGATGTGCCAGCAGCTTAGATAATAAAATAAAACTCTTATGTAATAAAATATTTCCCTATGATGCTAAATGTTGGTTTCTCGCTCTACATCCTCCTGCACACACAAAAGGCAAACAGCTGATTTAATACCAACAGAAGAGCAGATGGATCCTGCTCAGTCCCGTGCTGCAGCCTGTAACCTGTTCAGACATGCCCCTGCACTTGTGAAGAGTCCTCACAGGGGGTTAATGGCTGCTGATGTTGTTCAAATACACCCCCTCCTAAACACACACACACACACTAATACACACCACATACCTTTCATGCAAGAAGTGAATGCATTGGCTAATAGGCCTCTTCACACATCTAATGACAACATATTTAATCCCAGAGTTGCAGCAAAGAGAAGTTTTTTAGCGTAAACAAAGTTAAACATTTGTTCTGTTCCACGTGTCGAACAGTTCAGCACCTGTATCATCTCTTTGTCCCATTCCTCCCTTCTCTCCCTCTCTCGTCTTTCACTGGTGCTCATGTGCTCCGAGGTATGTTGGCGTCCGGGCTGTCTGTGATTACGCTCTGGTATGTATTTTTGATAAGAGGGCTGATGACAGGCGGCCCGGCTGAAATATGAAATTAATGCTCAGGATTTGTGAGCAGACGTAGTTACAAGGTGTGTACACACAGAACAAACCACATCACAGATGGGAACTCCACCCAAATGCATTATGGGAGACTGTTTTAATGCTGGTGTTGACTGAAGATTGTGCGGTATTGTATTTACTGACATGCAAATGTGTCCTCTCAGTTTCTTCATACAGATTGAGCTTTTTCTTGTACGGAGGCTGACAGGGGCAGAAAGCTTTGGGCTGCAAAATCAGAACTGCCTCTTTAAATACCTGGGCTTCTTCTGTTTTTCTCCTTTGACTGTGCATCCTTTATGAATCTGCAGAGCAGACACATTGCATGCATTTAAGCATTTTGCATCCTTTATTTGTTGTTTTTGCAGCACTTGCATTCATTATTTAAGTGCACATTTTTTGTCTTTGCAGCCTGTTCACTGATATGTATTTACTTCTGCAGCCCTACTTTTATTTGTTCTTTAAGCACATTTCTGCTGTTTAGTCGTTTATAGCTATTTCATAGCGGTATCATTCCTTTATTAGCCATGCATTTGCTGTGAATTCCTTTCCTTCGGCTTTATCCTGCACCTTTTCTGTTCTTGGACTTGTCTGAGACTTGTCTCTTTTTTGCATTTCCATCCTTTTTGCATTGAAATGTTTGCATAACAGCATCCTTCCTTCGTTAGCCATGCATTTGCTGTGAATGCCTTTCCTTCAGCTTTATCCTGCAGCTTGTCTGTTCTTGGACTTGTCTGAGACTTTTCTCTTTTTTGCATTTCCATCCTTTTTGCATTGCAATGTTTGCATAACAGCACCATTCCTTCATTAGCCATGCATTTGCTTTGAATGCCTTTCCTTCAGCTTTATCCTGCACCTTTTCTGTTCTTGGACTTGTCTGAGACTTTTCTCTTTTTTGCATTTCCATCCTTTTTGCATTGCAATGTTTGCCGTTTTGCACATTTTTTTTGCTCTTGCAGCCTGTTTCTGTCAGATCATTTGTTTAGGACTTTTGTAAGTGTTTTTTTTCTAAGTGCATCATTTAAAGATTTGCAGCCTGTTTCTCCTAACAGAGAGTCTTTGGAGCCATTGCAGCTTTTTGCCCTTGTAGGCCACCATAATTAAAGTCGAAGAGGCATTTCAAAGTGCTGCATAAAGCAACAACTAAAGCTGCAAAAAAAAAAAATTAAATGGCTGCAATAGAAAAAGTCCAGCAAAGTTTTCAAAAATAATCATAAAACAGAAGAAAGTTTTAAAAAAAATTAAAAATAATAAAAAATATACACATATATACTGAAAACCCCATCAGGGATTATGTAACACCCCTCTTAAAATAAATAAAAACTTTGATCATACCATAACTTTAGCCAAATATATTATTTTGTTTTATTTCATCACTTTGACCTACATTTCAATAAACAAAAACAGTCTTGAATCATAGACTGAACTTGTTTTTAGTCTGGATGCTGCAGAGTGAAGATCACTGTGGATTCTTTGACATCACATTTTTTTTACTTTATTCAAAACTGATCAGTAAAGACATTTCTTGATCACATGACTTGTCCTAACTTGCTGATTTAAAGTCACCATCCTGGCTCCGTCTTTGTTTCTTGACACTGAGTTTTTACGGCGTGCTGTGAGTGAGGTGTGATCGCTCTGTAATCTAAGCCCACGCTGCAGCATCTGTGTGTCACAGAAAGATAAAAGGCATCAAGGTTGATCCCTCCCTTAGCAACCAGGCGAGAGAACTAATGATGACAGATAATGTGTGGAGGTGTGCTGCGACAATAAAAGACAGAGAGTCGCTTGTTTTAAACACAGGAGACACAGGAGACACAGGAGACGCAGGAACATGGAGTGAGTCACAGCAGGGACGGACGTGGAAACGTCAGCGGTTACTTCTAGAGAAGAAGTGGTAACACAGTCCATCTCTCTGTCCCTGTATTCCCTCCTTCAGGGCGTCACTTTCCCTGAGGGAGAGCTGCAGGTTAATTAAAATACCTTTGAGCAGAAGAAAACATTTACAGCCTGAGTTTGGGATCACAGTGTCGCTCACACAGAGGCGACAATAGCTGGTTAGAGAGGGTGAAACGGGGGGTGATCCTTTCGCCGGGGTGTCGGGTGGGGGCAATTATCAGGGGGAATTTGGGGTATTCAGTGGAAGCAGAGGAATGTGGAGGTAATTGGGAGAGGGGATGAGGGGCAGGTGAAATCCGAAGGAGGAGGAGAAGGAGGAGGAGGAGGAGGAGAAGGAGGAGGAGGTGTTTTCAGAAGGATGTCCTTGTTGACACATAAGCGAGGGCTGATTTCCCGCGCGGGCCTCGCCTCTGAGCCGCGTCACTGACCCCCGGGCCTGATCCTTCAAAGGACAGTCATCTTGGAAATCAGAGAAACTGGTAGCTGCCCTGAAGTCATGGTCATGTGCTTATCATTACAGATGCTTATCACTGTCATTGCTTTAATCATTGTGTGCAGAACCTGTGATCAGCGGGAGACACGTTTACAGTTTCAGTCATCTGAAAGCAGTAAAAACCTTACCAAGGACTCAAATCTGCACTCGCCTCTTACCTCTCTGCTGATGCACCACACAAGAAGATCCATTCACACCCTCTCCTAAGATCTCTTTAATTATTTGTTTATATCTGAGGGATCATTTGCATTTACACTGACTGATGGAAATTGTATTGGCTTGCCGGCACAAGCAGCTCTCAGCACACACAAAGAAACAGAGAGGTTGTTTTTTTCATATTGAAATGTAAACCTTGCAACATGCTCAGCATTTGCATACCTCTGAATGTCAAGAGAAGAGAAAGAGAGAGAGAGGGGGGTTAGGGTTAGGGGCACAGAGGTGGTTTTAAAGTGAAGCTCTGAATGACAATAGTCCCAACTTCACAACCCCCCCCTCCCGAGGAATGCCTGCTCTGTGTTTTAACTCTGAAGTTAATGACAGCAGATTTGTTTGGTGGCTTGAAGAGGCACAGAATCATTTCCATCAAGTGACACCATGTGCAAGTTTGGAAATCATGCAGAGTAAAGAAACAACAACAGAGGACCAAAACAAATCAACTTTTATCACGTTATCCGGTTTTGTGTGTTTGCAAATGTGTTTGCAGATCGTTTGCTGTTCCTGTTTCTTATTTTCAGCATGTCTATCATCTCTAAATCTGCAGCCAGTTTTCCACCAATGGCCAACGTTTGAACATGGCATTAAAAGTCTGTTGCTCCTGCAAGCCACCGTAGATTCCTTTGGAAACATGGTGGGAAAAAAGTACCTTAATATCTATAATATAGGTCACACCAGTGTATGAGACACAGTCTGTTTTATCCACAATGTGTGGTTTCTGTGCAGCTGTGTAGCTCCTTCTTGTTTAATGTTTTCACCATGTGGACTTTATTATCCTGCAGGCAATCAGTACGGTAGCGGAGCTCAGTTTACGGTAACTTTAATCACCGTAAGGTACAGATCGACTGCCTGTACGACGAATTTGCTGAGACTTGCACGACCCATGTCCCCTGGTCACCTGTCGTCTTAAACTTAAGAGCCCTTTCAATTATACCAGCATATCACAGGGATTAAACAGATGCAGTATCACATCTGAATAGATTATAAAATGATTGTTTTTATTTTATTTTTGACACTTCAGAGACTAGGATGCAAACATCCAGGATGGAAACATGTTGAAAACATACTTTTGGATGATAAAACTTGTGAGAACTTGATGTTCTCTTAAACCACACACCTGGTCAGGTCAAAGGTATCGGACGGTTTTAATCGATTCAACAGTGGACAAACAAAATACAGAGATGGGATGTTTTCTTGCTGGAACAGCTGAGGTGTCAACTGTAGCAGTTTACTATCAACAGCTGGTTTATAAAACATGATGTTTTCAGCTGTAGTTATTTTTGTACATTTCTAATGTATATAATGAAATAATGACAGAATTCGATCCGATTATCAAGCCATGATTGTCGTCCAGCGTGTGGAAACACTTTGGCTTTTACAAAGTTGGAGATGTTCTAAATAAGTCGCTCGCTGTTTGTAGGATATGTAAAGGTCAAGTAAAGAACCACGGCAACACCACAAATCTATCCAACCACCTACTAAGGCACCATGGGATTTCACACAACGCCGGCCATCCAGGCGCCTCTTGCTGTGTTCATCAAGGTAACATCAGCTCTGCAGAAGCCTCAGGCCTCGCCAGCATGTTTAGTCAAAGACAAGGACAAAACTCGGCTCAGGCCAAAAACACCAGGGAACAAGAGGAATCTAGGGCTGTCCAGTATCAAGGTATTTATTTCACAGTCACACTGGTTAAATTTTTGGCTAAAAAGTTACTGAATCGATTTCAAGTCACTGAATCGTTTTGGATCGTATGGTTCTAAATGAACCAATATCGTCCTTTAATCGTATCGGCAACCACGAATCATGATACGAAACAAATCGGTACAACCGTAGCATCTTATACTCCAAGTATTACGGTAAATCGTGATTCTCTCTGTCTCTCATTCCAGCTCTCCTGCTGCTGTTGACATTCTGCAGCTGATCTCAGGCGTCACAGTTCCCATTTCTTTGGATTTGATGTGCACGGTTCGGTCTTCAACCTCATCATGTGCAACAACATGTAAGTATGCGTGCACGCAGAGGAGAAGGACCAACCTGCAGGAGGGGTTAAGGTACAACAACAGAGGATAGGGGTGTTTACGTCTGGCCTGCATGTGACCACAGACATGTATTTAAGATAAGACGGTAAACTCAGAGATTATCCTGTTTTCACTCATTCAGGAGTTTGTTGTTTTTCTTCTCACGTGGAAAACCTGTGAGTGAAGCTGCTCTTGAATGCTGCATATTTGTTTTGTTTAGAACCAGAGGATTAGGAGAGAGAGGAGGGGGGGGACACATGTTTTCATAGAGGAAACTAATCCCACACATCAACCCTATGTTATGGATTAAATTAAGGTTAAAGATGCATCTTCAGTGAGAGTGATGTTGATGTTTTTTGTGCATGATGTTTACGTTTAATAAGCTAAATGAGATCAGGAGGGATGTTTTCTTGCTTTTTACTCCTCATAAAAACATCTATAACTCTTTTTCTTTCTCTTATCTAACATGCATTATGTTCTCTTGCAGTTGTTGATGATAATGTATCACATTGAATCGTATTATTGTTCAAAATGAAGACATCAATCACTCTAAAAATGTCGGTATGATTGGTATTTTCCGTAGAAACGATCCAGCTTCATAACTTCTGTGTTTTTATTGCTGTTTTTTTTTATGCATGCTTTGTAAAAAAGCGCTCTACAGATTAACATCTTCATTACGATGATTATAATTTTCACTCTGATGAAACAAAAACACGGCGGCAGGTTCAGTAAAAAACGCCGTAATTAACTCAAACAGCAGCCGCCCACGTTACAGCTCTCAACGTCGCTGCAGCTTTTCCACATGTGTACAGTAAACACCCGTGTCGTCAGCATACGTATGTGGGCACAACAGACATGAACTCGACATCAGTCCCTGTGGTACGCCATTTAGACAGCAAAACAAACAGGCGGGGGAACACAGTGTGAAGTGAGAGAAGATGAATGTATCTGTTTTTTTTAAAAAAGCTCCTGAAAATGATGAAAAATGAGTGTTTGAGAGAGAATCTGTCTTCAGAAAGTTTTTATTCCACAAACTAATCAAAGGTCCAATAATCACTGTTGTCTTATAGTTGGACCAATAAAATATCTAACTAAACTCTTCCTGAAGCTGCAAACACACACACACACACACACACACACACACACACACACACACACACACACACACACACATACAGCCATATGATTGTTTTCTCCTGCGTGTTTTTCTTCCTCTTTCTTTGACGTGTTGCTTCTTCGTGAACATCGTTGAATTTAATTAAGAGAGTTTCTTTGTGAGAAGTATTTCTTGGCACGTCATCGTGTTTTTATGTCTGCAGTTATATTTTCTGAAACGTCCTTCAGTGCTTTATATTTGGAAGCAGCTGCTATTTGCAGAAATGTGTTTTCATCGTACCTGCATCACGCAGTATCTGTAACTGTGTCAGATAATCACCCTGGGTGTGAATGAATACCCTGATCTACCTCAGTGAAGCTGGTCGCTGGTTGCTGTTTTATCTTTTCTCATCATTGACTTTTCTCTATCCATCTTGGTCTTTTTGAGGATTTAACCCTTTCTGTAACAAAGTATCTAAATTCAATGGAGACCATATTCCGTTGTTGTTGTTGTAGCTGTAAGTTAAAAGATAAACATATTTCATTTCTAGTCTTCCAACCACTTAAAGCACATTTACACTATCAACCATTCACTCACTGATGGTAGAGGCTGCTATAGTAAGGGAGCATCAGTGTTAGCTAATCTCATTCACACACATTCACACACAGAGAACAACAGAGGGAGCACTTTGGGGTTCCGTGTCTTGCTGAAGGACACATCAACATGTGACCATAAGAGCAGGGATCAAAACACCAACCTTCTGATTGAGAGACAACCGATTCTACCAACTCTCTGGTGTTTATTCTGTCCCTCCTATCATTTCATTTTATAGGTACCATTTCATTTCCCGTTTGTGGACTTTATTTCTCTATTTATCATTTTATTTATTATATTTTGTACATATTTGTTTAAATTATTTTTATATTTTTCTTGTTTATTTATGATTGTTTTAAACTTTATTTCTCTATCTATCATTTTACTTATTGTATTTCATATTTATTGATTTATTTCAATTATTTTGATATTTTTCCCCATTTGTTTATTATTTTGTAACTTTATTTCTCTATTTATTATTTTATTTATGGTATTTTATATGTATTTACATATAAAATATATTGTAATATTTTTTCTTATTTATTTATTTAATTTAATTTTTTATATTTGAGTTCTCTATCTATCATTTTACTTACTTTTATTCATATTTATTGATTTTTTTAAATTATTTTTTTTATTTTTCCCTATTTATTTATTATTTTGTTACTTTATTTCTCTATTTATTATTTCATTTCTGGTATGGTACTTATAAAATATATTCTTATATTTTTCTCTATCCATAGTTATATTTATTGTATTTTAAACAATGCAATACAGTATTTTAAATGTATTATTTTTTAACTGTATTTCTATTTTTATTAGTTTATGTTATGTATTTTATTTTTATCAATTATATACAGTATATATATGTTTATATAATATTTAGTGTTTTTTCTTAATTTAATTTGTAATACTTTTTTTAGAATATTTTATTTATTCACTTTTTTATTTTGTTTTCAAGTCATTTGGCTTATGTGTGTATGTAGAGGAATTGCATACATGTCATTTTATAATGTGTGTACATGTATGATCTGTATTCACACTCCTTGCACTCTTTATAGAGAATGTTGAATGCTTTAATGTAAATGTATTCTCTCCTTCCTTCCATTTTTTACTCTTTGATTTATCAATCTTATTATTCATTTGTCTTACATGACCTATGAAGAAACTTGTTTGAATGACCCAGTTAGAAGGAGTGATTTTTAGAGAATTTAAACATCAAGTTAAATGTGACGGATTTCCAGAAAGTCTCATCTTCAGTTTAATTTGTAATGAGTCATTATTGTTCAGAGATCCATGGCAACAAACCAACACACATTTCTTTGTGTTAACCTCTGAGGCTGAGTTTGTTGTTTAGAGTTAGTCATCATGAGGATGACAAAGGGACACAGACGGACACGCAGGGGCTCTCAGCTCTGTACATGTCGTGTTAGGACTCTGGGTTCACTGGTGGAGATTTATGGTTTTGGGTCTTGAATCAGACTCTCCCCCTCTGGGCACTGTCTGTCCGTCTAGCCTGGTTTACTGCCCAGACTGAGCGGAGCTGGAGCTGCAGGCTGAGGATGGGATGGTTTAATACTGCCAGTCCTCGGGGGCTGATTCTGGAGCTCTGATCTGTGGATGTGACTCAGCCTCTACCAAAACCTGATCCGTGTACTGGAAGTTATACTAACAGCATGTATTTGGAAGAGCTTCTTCACACATCCTGACATCTTCAAGAAACTTTCAAGAGCTCTGCTCCCGTCATTTCCCCGGGCTCCTCGTTTACACATCTCCCTCACAAAGGAGCGACATGTGGGTTTGTAGGTGCAACAAAAGGGGCCAGAGTAAAAATGTGACTTGGTTATTATTCTGCCTCTGCGCTCTCCTCACAGCCGTCCTCAGCGGGACACAGTGACCTGCTCAGCTGCCGGCTTACATGTAACAAGAGCCAGGTGATGAATAGGGAGAAAGCTGCTACTGAGCACGTGCAGGAGCTCAGGCGGAGTAAACACAGGGGAGAGAGAAACTGTGTGTGCATGAAAATTAGCTGCAAAATATTTACTCTGATTATGCTTTCAGTCAGACGTCTCTCAGCAGCATCTTCATCACAAACAGCTCGTTTTTTCACTGCTTACTCTCCGATCTGTCAGCTTCTCTGTCAGGCCTGAGTAAATAAAGTTTTATGTTCAAACTGACAGACGGGCTCAGAGAGAATGCAGCTGAAAACAGGTGGATTAGGCACCTGTGCACAAACATCTGGTGGTGAAAAACACGAGAATATGTGGCGTGTTTTAATCCTGACCCTCAGCAGACTGCGGACGGACAGGTGACAGGTGAGACACTCAAACAGCACAGAGGTGCTTTCAGGCTCTATGATGTGATGAGATGTCGAATGAGGTGAAAGATAAGTCGTCGTGGTGATTGAAGAACAAACAATCAGAAGCTTTTCCCACCTCAGAAGAAGCCTGTTGGAGGTGTTAATATCTGTTTGCTCTTCAGGGATTTTTCTTCCTTTGTCCGTGTTTGTCCGTGTTTTCATGAGATAAAGCTTCTTATAGCTCTTTAATCCTCTGATGAATAAGTTCCCCTCTCTCCTCAGGCGAGCGCTCTGACTCAGAGGAGCTTTAAAGATGTTGCACATGTTCCTTGGCATGAGACAGACTCCTCTCAAACTCAAATGTAATCATGATAACTCTTCAATTAGAAGAAGAAGAAGAAGAAGAAGAAAGGTACTTTATTGATCCCCAGGGGGGAAATTCATTGTTTTCACTCATGCTATTTTTGGACATGCTACACATACAGTTTTTGGTATATACATACAAATGCACACACATGCAGTGAACATGCATAGGGAGAGATGTCAGAGTGAGGATACTGCTGTCAACCAGCGCACCCAGAGCAGTTGGGGGTTCAGTGCCTTGCTCAAGGGCACCTCGGCAGTGCCCAGGCAAGTGAACCAGCACCTTTCCAGCCACTTGCCAAACTTCGTCCATACTGGGACTCGGTTCCCAAGCCAAGTCCCTATGGGTTGAGCTACTGCACCCCCTTAATGACTCTCAATCAACCTGCATGAGTTTGTTTTTGCAGGTACGACTTATTCTACACATGGGCTGCTTCAAACCTTCAAATTCAGTGTACTAGAAAGAGATTCTGTCAGTCACAAGTTTTCAATGCAACAAGACAAAAATACCAGGATGAAGTGTAACATAAGGAATTGTTTGCAATACGCAAACCAGCATACATTGGTAGACCCAAATCCTGTGTGCTCCTGTGTCTGTTTATGGATTTATTTATGTAAAAATGTGGGGAATAAAAGTTGAATAACGGTGGGAATAACCGAAACTGC